>NC_133408.1:4612500-4847500 GCF_049350105.2 Macaca mulatta
TTAGGCCGACTGGAAATGGAAGCTTTGTTTCACCTAAGTGTCTATGACTTTCAGAGCAAAGAGTTTGCCCCCAACGTTAGTCTTAATTGTGGAGTTGGTGTAATTAGTTATTAGCTTCCTTCTCTGCCTCTTGAGTTCTCTGCCTTCCCCCGCGTGCCCAGCGCCCATTCGCATTTCATCGGAGATGGACGTGCCCACACCTTCAGCTTCCACAGGGTCTGAAGAGGCCCTGCCACAGTCATTTAAATGGATTGTGTAGGGATTCCTGACTCACAGCTAGCGATTCATTGAGGTGGCAAGATAAACTGGCAGAATGAGGTGCCCCCAAGCCCTTATCAAAGAGGAGTCTGGAAG
The DNA here is from genome assembly GCF_049350105.2 of Macaca mulatta. Taxonomy (NCBI): domain Eukaryota; kingdom Metazoa; phylum Chordata; class Mammalia; order Primates; family Cercopithecidae; genus Macaca; species Macaca mulatta. Next base: position 4,612,855 of record NC_133408.1, read on the forward strand.
CAAGTAACTGCAAGGGCATCTGCCACCATCCACCCTGGGAGGCAAAGAGATCTTAGGATAATCTTAGATCTTAGGATAATCATGAGAAGGGAATCCTTTGTCTCTAAAGGGAGAAGGAAAAAAAAATGCCAACAGATTTTTTTTGTTTAAATTTTTTTTTTTTTTTTTTTTTTTTTAAGACGGAGTCTCGCTCTGTCGCCCAGGCTGGAGTGCAGTGGCACAATCTTGGCTCACTGCAAGCTCCGCCTCCCAGGTTCGTACCATTCTCCTGCCTCAGCCTCCCGAGTAGCTGGGACTACAGGCGCCCGCCACCACGCCCAGCTAATTTTTTGTAATTTTTAGTAGAGATGGGGTTTCACTGTGTTAGCCAGGACGGTCTCAAACTCCTGACCTCAAATGATCGCCCGCCTTGGCCTCCCAAAGTGCTGGGGTTACAGGCGTGAGCCGCTACACCTGGCCAGATTTTTTTGTTTTTTCTTCGCCACCAGGCTAATTCTGTTGTGTCCAGGGAAAAGGTCACATTTGCCTTTGTGAGGTGTGCTTAATTCACGGTTTAGTAACACATTTGGGGATCCTGATCTGGAATTGGAAGATCCATGTCACCGTCCTTCATGGACCTGCAGCCCCCCACTTCCACACCACCACCAGCGGGCACATGCAGCCAGATGTTGACATCTTGCTGGAGTTACAACACTCAAGAAGAAACAAAAAGAAAAGACTTCCTCCGGCGTGATCACCGGCCAGGTTGGTAAGGGTGGGGTACATATGGTTGAGGGTGCATGAACCATCTTGATTTTTTTTTTTTTTTGAGACGGGGTCTCACTCTGTTGCCCAGGCTAGAGTGCAGTGGCGCAGAGGCAATCTCGGCTCTCTGCAACCTCTGCCTCCCAGGTTCAAGTGATTCTCTTGCCTCAACCTCCCCAGTAGCTGGGATTACAGGGGCCGCCACCATGCCCATCTAATTTTTGTATTTTTAGTAAAGACAGGGTTTCACCATGTTGGCCAGGCTGGTTTATAACTCTTGACCTCAAGTGATCCTCCTACCTTGGCCTCCCAAAGTGCTGGGATTATAGGCGTAAGCCACCGTGCCTGGCCTTTTTGCCCATTTTTCCATTGTGCTAATGGAAGGATTCTCAGGTTCCTAATACCTTTTACTCAGGACAGGACCAGAAATATAACACAACAATCCATAACTTTTTTTTTTTTTCATTTTTCTGAGATGGAGTTTCACTCTTGTTGCCCAGGCTGGAGTGCAATGGGTGATCTCGGCTCACTGTAACCTCTGCCTCCCGGGTTCTAGTGATTCTCCTGCCTCAGCCTCCCAAGTAGCTGGGATTACAGGTGTGTGCCACCAAGCCCAGCTAATTTTTGTATTTTTAGTAGAGATGGGGTTTTGCCGTGTTGGCCAGGCTGGTCTCGAACTCCTGACCTCAGATGATCCACTTGCCCTGGCCTCCCAAAGTGTTGGGATTACAGGTGTGAGCCACTGCACCTGGCCAATCCATAAATTTCTTAATTGAAAAAGAAAGCCCACACTCACTCTAGGCTAATGTAATCGATGAATTATAAAAATGGCCATAGTTGGGCCAGGCGCAGTGGCTCATGCCTGTAATCTCAACACTTTGGGAGACGAGGCAGGCAGATCACCTGAGGTCAGGAGTTCGAGACCAGCCTGACTAACATGGAGAAACCCTGTTTCTACTAAAAATATAAAATTAGCTGGGCATGGTGGCACATGCCTGTAATTCCAGTTACGTGGGAGGCTGATGCAGGAGAATCGCTTGAACCCGGGAGGTGGAGGTTTTGGTGAGCGGAGATCATGCCATTGCACTCCAGCCTGGGCAACAAGAGCGAAACTCCATCTCAAAAAAAAAAAAAGTGATAGTTTTCATGAGCTTGTTGATCTGTATCTAGGACTACAAGGAAGATAGGCATGCTACAGACATTTGTATCTAGCAGTGGGTGCTACTGTAACATGTGGCATTAGCTTTGGACTAGATGCCTGGAAAAGCAGTGGGGAAATTGGTAGTGAACACTGGAACAATGGTGAGAAAAACTACTGGAGGTGGACAAATGGTGAACGACTCTGTGTCATGGTGAAGGATTTGTAAAATTGTTTCCCTTCAGTAAGATGGGCAGAGAAAAAGGCAACTACTGAATTCTGGGACTTGAAAAAAATCATCTCAGTATAATGTTGAGATTAACCTGTTTTTCTTTTGCTTGAATATGTTGAGACACTTATAGAAAAGAGTGTGGTTAAAAACAAACAAATTCGCTAGCAGAATTTAGAACATACATTGGGTTGGAGCTGGGGAAAGTATTATTAGACTCTATAGTTGGTAACAAGGTCTCAAAGTAAGTCATAACCTGGGCCAAAGATCAAATTCAGAGTGGTGCTAGTAAAATATGGCCTTAAGAATAATGCTGAAGTCAAGGTGATCTCAATGATTTAAATGTTAACTAGTATACCCTTTCAGCAATATACAAATATTTATTAAAAATCTTAGAGCGAGGCTTGTTTCAACAAGATTAGTGGTAGTGTTGGCCAGGCGTGGTGGCTCACACCTGTAATCCCAGCACTTTGGGAGGCCGAGGCAGGCGGATCACAAGGTCAAGAGACCCAGACCATCCTGGCTAACACCGTGAAACCCCGTCTCTACTAAAAAATACAAAAAGTTAGCCAGGAGTGGTGGCAGGTGCCTGTAGTCCCAACTACTAGGGAGGCTGAGGCAGGAGCATGGCATGAACCCGGGAGGCGGAGCTTGCAGTGAGCCGAGATCGCACCACTGCACTCCAGCCTGGGAGAGAAAGTGAGACTCTGTCTCAAAAAAAAAAAAAAAAAAAAAAAAAAGACTAGTGAGAGTGGCTTCTGGGGCATGGAGAGCACCTGAATCGGATGCTTGAGAAGCCCACAAAGTTTTTAAGGGACTTGTAGTGAACAAAGCACCACCAGCTGCAAAAATGTGGAGAGAACAGTTTAGAGTGAAAAAAGATCTGTGGGTCCACAATTTGCTAATGACAGGAAGTAGGTTGAGAAAGTGTCTCAAAAGCCTTTTTCTTCAAAATGGCCAAGAAGGTGCTGGAAAAGGAGGGACACCCAAGAGGGCAGAGGCAAGAGTTGTGCGGAGATACAGCCTGGGGAGGCACTCCCAGGAAGCAGAACTCGGGCCTGGTTAAGGAGAACTTCTTATTCTTGTAGGGCCTGAAAACAGCTTCCAATAGGATTTGAGAATTGCTCTGGCCCCGTGATTGCTCTGTCTCCTCCTCTTCTCATTTTCACATGCAAGTATTTATTGTGGTTATCTGGTCCTGGTTCACCATCATATGTTGGGTGCATGGGAGAGAAAATTCATCTTCTTAGTTTGTAAGTCTCTGAATCAAGAGAAGCTGCACTGGACAAGCCAATCTAAGACAGACCATGAGATCCTAGATTTTGTGCCTGATGCTGGGATTGTAAGAGGCTTTGGGGGATCTTGGGATGAACACTGGAAACTAACCATAGTTTGGGTTGGAAATATCACTCTAGTTTGGAGATTTTAAGGCATCTTTGGCTTTTCTAAGTGCAAAGATTAAGTAGGCTTACCTTTAGCGACCTCAGACTTAACGCCACCCGAGACACCCACACCCATGACCACATTTTGGACTTTCTTTTTTTTTGAGAGAGAGGGTCTCGCTCTGTCGCCCCGGCTGGAGTGCAGTGGGGCAATCTTGATTCACTGCAACCTCCACCTCCCGGGTTCAGGCAATTCTTCTGTCTCAGCCTCCCAAGTAGCTGGGGCTACAGTCGCACGCCACCACGCCCAGCAAATTTTTATATTTTTAGTAGAAACGGGGTTTCACCATATTGGTCAGGCTAGTTTCGAACTGCTGACTTCATGTGAGGCACGCATCAAGTAGCTATCAGGTCTCTCCAGTTACAGCGGAAAAAGATCCAGAACCAGCCCTACCCCGTCTAGAGGAAAGGACGAACATTAGGCAAGCACTTGGAATCGTGCGAAGTGCACGCCATCAGATCACCTTGGTGAGTGAACCGCCAAGCCCGAAACACCGAAGGCCACGAATCCCAACCGGGAGGACGGTCACAGCGCCTGCCGCGCATGCTCAAGGCAGGCTCGCCTGGAGCATGCGCAGTAGGTGAGGGCTACGTCATCTGTCGGCGTCCGCGCCTGGCGTCAGCGACCGGTGCAGACAGGAAGAGGCTCTAGGCGGGCACATGTGTATGGCGGCGAGGCGGGCGGGTACATGGCGGGCTCTGTGGGACTGGCGTTGTGCGGGCAGACGCTGGTGGTGCGGGGCGGCAGCCGATTCCTGGCCACCTCCACAGCAAGCAGGTGAGGGGGCCTTGGTCTTGGAACAGGGTGCCCAGGCTGCGGGCGCGCGTCGGGTCCTGGCGGCCCCGCTTCTCCGGCACCGCTTGGTCGCACCTGCTCTGGAGTGACCTCGGGGAACCCCGCTCCATCCTGCGAGCCCTCCGCCGCAGTCTCCGCCTGGCCGCGTGTCTGCGCCTGGAGGGTGCGTTTTCGGCGCTCCCTCCCCGGCCGCTGGCGCGCTCCTTGCCGTAGATGGCTGGTCTGCGGTGTTCTTGCCCGGTTAGCGCTGGGTCACTTCCGGTCTCCGCGGCGCCGGCGGGGACCGGGTGGGCAGAGCACGTGGGACGTTGCTGACCAGTCAGCAAGGCCCGGCCGAACACGCTCTGGAGAACTGGGAAGAAGTGGGTCTCGGGTCTCCCTGGTGAGAAGGGAGGGGCTAATGGCGAGCTCACTGACCTCCGAGCGCGCTCCCTCTCCTTGCAGGGGTTGCCCGTTCCCTCTTCCCGGTCTGCATCCACTCACCCGGCCTTAATTGCTCCTTAACGCTCCAGGTCATCTCCGACACTTACTTACTCGACCCAAGGGTGCACGCAGAGCTCGCAGCGCGCACCTCCTAGTGGCCCTTCACACGGCTCGGGTTTTGCTTTCCGTAATTTTATTCTCCTTCGTTAGTGTATCGCCAGTGCTAGGACGACGCCGGGGATTTTTAAATTAGTTAATGTTTGTTGATGGAATAGTCTTAACTCAGGACTCTGGGAGCAATTAGTAGTGCTGTCAGTTTCAGCCCCTCGTTTTCTTTCCCAGGTTATTTGTGATTTCATACTTGAAACGGACGACGCGTCTGTCACATGCACTGTATATTCTTCGTTTGGTTTCAGAAAGCCAATTCGATGTTAAATTAGGTCTCACAAAAATTGTACTCGGAAACTTGTCACGTATCCCAGATGATTTTGTTTTATACTCCCGGTCTAATACCTGCCAGAGTGAGCTGTGGATGTATTAGACATGATCTGCTTACCTTCAGTCTATGCATTTTGAGGAAATTCTAGTGGTTGGTGGAGTTTCTGACTTGGAAGACAAGTCTACGGTTCCATATGGAAAGTTTTTTGGTGCACTCACTTTAAAGGCTATAAATATGTACAGGATACGTGCTGAGGGATGGGATGGGATAAACTGAAGAGAGTTTAGCGTTTAGGTTCGGTGTGGAAGATGGGTAATTCTTACGTTGGTACGTGCTTGGGGTCATGGGAACATTTTCAGGTAGGTGAGATATGTTTCTAAATAGGTAATGGCTCTTTGAAATTTGTATACAGAATCCCACTGAAAACTCAACAGTATCAGAACATGATTTCTGTTTTTTTTTTTTTTTTTGAAACGGAGTCTCACTCTGTAGCCCAGGCTGGAGTGCAGTGGCCAGATCTCAGCTCACTGCAAGCTCCGCCTCCCGGGTTCACGCCATTCTCCTGTCTCAGCCTCCCGAGTAGCTGGGACTACAAGCGCCCGCCACCTCGCCCGGCTAGTTTTTTGTATTTTTTAGTAGAGACGGGGTTTCACCATGTTAGCCAGGATGGTCTCGATCTCCTGACCTCGTGATCCGCCCGTCTCGGCCTCCCAAAGTGCTAGGATTACAGGCTTGAGCCACCACGCCCGGCCAGAACATGATTTCTTATAACCATGCCGCATAGATTTTCTGGTGCCTGAGAGAATAGCATAGTAATTCCTGTTGAGTATTTATCCCTCATTTGTTTTACTGAACTTTTTTTTTTCCCACAGAACTGTGCAGGTAGTGTATGACATATTCCAATAAGAGATTAAGCAAATAAAGTTTGTTAACTGTTCTCTGAAATATTGTATCTAGACAGTTTTCTTGTCAAGGAAAGACTTTTAATGAGTATGCAAATATTTTTTGTTCCACAGAGAAAAAAAAATCAACATTTTTTTGTTTTGTTTTATTTTAATAAAGTGCTCCTTTACAAATCATTGTTAGGCAGGCGGAGCATGGTGGCTCACGCCTGTAATCCCAGCACTTTCGGAGGCCGAGGCAGGCGGATCACCTGAGGTCAGGAGTTCGAGACCAGCCTGACCAACATGGAGAAACCCATCTCTACTAAAAATACAAAATTAGCCGGGTGTGGTGGTGCATGCCTGTAATCCCAGCTACTTGGTAGGCTGAGACAGGAGGATGGCTTGAACCTGGGAGGCCAAGGTTGCAGTGAGCCAGGATTGCACCATTGCACTCTAGCCTGGACAAGAGTGAAACTCCGTCTCAAAAAATAAAAATAAAAATCATTGTTAGGCTGGGTGCAGTGGTTCTACCTATAATCCCAGCACTTTGGGAGGCTGAGGTGGGCGGATCACCTGAGGTCAGGAGTTTGAGACCAGCCTGGCTAACATGGCGAAACCCCGTCTCTACTAAAAATGCGAAATTAGCCGGGCATGGTGGCATATGCCTGTAATCCCAGCTACTCGGGAAGCTGAGACAGGAGAATCACTTGAACCCAGGAGGCAGAAGTTGTGGTGAGCCGAGATCGTGCCATTGCACGCCAGCCTAGGCAATGGGAGTGAAACTCCGTCTCAAAAAAAAAAAAAAGAAAAAAAATATTTAAAAAGTTGCTATTTCTGTCTAATGGTAACTCCTTTTAAAATCATTCTGTTATTTCTCTTTAGTGACGATGACAGCCTCTTCATCTATGACTGCAGTGCTGCGGAAAAGAAGTCACAAGAAAATAAAGGGTGAGATGTGGGGAAGCTTTTCAGGGCCTGATTTAATGTTCGATAATGGGACCAGAGGGTCTAAGAAGCGATTATTGTCTTGCTGAATTCTTAGCTTCTGTCCCACAGTGGTGCGGGTAAGTACCACCTCAGCAGAGACATGTAAAAGTAACTTTCAAGTTAGGCATTAAGAGTACATTGTTGGCCAGGCGTGGTGGTTTATGCCTGTAATCCCAGCACTTTGGGAGGCCAAGGAGGATGAATCACCTGAGGTCAGAAGTTCCAGACCATCCTGGCCAACATGGCGAAACCCTGTCTCTACTAAAAATAAGTTAGCTGGACGTGGTGGCAGGCACCTGTAATCCCATCTACTTGGGAGGCTGAGGCACGAGAATCTCTTGAACCTGGAAGGTGGAGGTTGCAGTGAGCCAAGATTGCGCCATTGCATTCCAGCTTGGGGAATAGAGCAAGACTCCGTCTCCAACAACAACAACAACAACAAAAAAGAGTACAGTGTTAGTGCCAGGTGCGGTGACTCATGCCTATAACCTCAGCACTGTGGGAGGCCAAGGTGGGAGGATCACTGAGTTCAGAAGTTCGAAGCCAGCCTGGCCAATGTGGTGAAACTCCATCTCAACTAAAAATAAAAAGATTAGCCAGGCATGGTGGCAGGCACCTGTAGTTCCAGCTACTGAGGAGGAGACTGAGACAGGAGAATCACTTGAACCTGGGAGACAGGTTGCAGTCAGCCGAGATCACGCCACTGCACTCCAACCTGGGTGACACAGCGAGACTCCGTCTCAAAAAAACAAAAACAAAAACACAGTGTTAGGACTTTTCTGAATACTTTTAGTTTCTGTCAGTAATCACATACCTTTTTTTTGTTTTTTTTAGACAGAGTCTTGCTCTGTCGCCCAGGCTGGAGTGCAGTGGCGCGATCTCAGCTCACTGCAAGCTCTGCCTCCTGGGTTCACGCCATTCTCCTGCTTCAGCCTCTGGAGTAGCTGGGACTACAAGCACCTGCCACCACACCTGGCTAGTTTTTTTTGTTTTTTTGTTTTTTTTTTTTTGAGATAGAGTCTTGCTCTGTGCCCCAGGCTGGAGTGCAGTGGCGCGATCTCGGCTCACTGCAAGCTCCACCCCACCCGGGTTCATGCCATTCTCCTGCCTCAGCCTCCGGAGTAGCTGGGACTACAGGCGCCCGCCACCTCGCCCGGCTAATTTTCTTGTATTTTTAGTAGAGACGGGGTTTCACCGTGTTAGCCAGGATGGTCTCGATCTCCTGACCTCGTGATCCGCCCGTCTCGGCCTCCCAAAGTGCTGGGATTACAGGCTTGAGCCACCGCGCCCGGCTTTTTTGTATTTTTAGTAGAGATGGGGTTTCACTGTGTTAGCCAGGATGGTCTCCATCTCCTGACCTCGTGATCCACCCTCCTCGGCCTCCCAAAGTGCTGGGATTACAGGCGTGAGGCACTGCGCCCAGGCTGCCTAATTTTGGTAGTTTTTTGTAGAGACGTGGTTTCGCCATGTTGCCCAGGCTGGGCTTGAGCTCCTGAGCTTAAGCGATCCTCTCGCCTTGTCCTCCCATAGTGCTGAGATTATAGGTGTGAGCTACCACACCGGGCCTGTTACTAGTATTTTTAGTGTGAGTTTATCCCTGCCTCTAGCCTTGGGTTAGTCCTTGCCCGTGAGGAAGAGGGTCATGTGTCTTTGAGAGTTCTTCCAGCTTAGCTCTCTGGGTTCTGGCACGTATGCTGGGAGATTTTCTCTTTAGTTAGTCTTCACGCTGATAAAATTAGAGCTGTTTGGAACTTCCCCATGTCCTTTTAGTATGTCTGTAATTTGGCTACATGAACCCCTTAACAGTTTCTACCTCCTCCCGTGTTAGAAATTACCATGCTGGCCATGGGGGAATGCATTCTTATTTCCTTAGCAGAAGCTTAACTGTCTTCCTCTCTTCCTCAGGGAGGACGCGCCCTTGGACCAGGGGAGCGGTGTGATTCTGGCGTCCACCTTCTCCAAGTCTGGCAGCTATTTTGCTTTAACTGATGACAGTAAGCGTCTGATTCTTTTCCGTACAAAACCATGGCAATGTCTGAGTGTCAGGTATGAGATGCTAACGCTGGATTCTTAAGCTGTCGAATGCACACCTTGTCCTTGCATGCCTGTAGCAATAGTGACCATAACATGGTGATAAGTGATTGACATGGAGCTGCAGTTCGGTGCCAGGCACCGCTCAGTGCCGTATGTGTGTTGGCTGATCTGATCCTCACAGCAGCTCTGGGAGGGTGCAGGGGTGCTGTTCTGTTCCCCGTTGGGTGGTGAAGAGTTAGGTAGCAGACCTCTGGTGAGTGGGCTTGGAAGACAGAGCCGGGCCCTGTGGCTGGTCCCTCCGGCTGCAGTGTTGGTGCCGGTGCCCCTGCCTTCCAGGGCGGTCCACTGTCGTTGTGATTAGCGGGAAGGAGGCTGTGGGCCTGCACTGGAGAGTGGTAGGGATTTGGGGTCTGTTGAGGGTGGGTTTAGTGCACATATGTCTGAGTGTCTGAAGAGTGGATGGGGAGTGCATCCGTGTGGATGAGGAGGCCAGTAACTCTGGCAAGAACGGAGATATCGCTATGCCTTGCCCTCTTACCAAGCAAAGTCCAGGAAGGTTCTTCTGCCTTCCCTATTCCTCTTTTTTTATTTTTTTGAGATGGAGTTTCACTCTTGTTGCCCAGGCTGGAGTGCAGTGGTGCGGCGATCTTCGCTCACCGCAACCTTGACCTCTCAGGTTCAAACGATTCTCCTGCCTCAGCTTCCTGAGTAGCTGGGATTACAGGCCCTCGCCACTATGCCTGGCTAATTTTTTGTATTTTTACTAGAGACGAGGTTTCACCATGTTAGCCAGACCAGTCTTGAGCTCCTGACCTCAGGGTGATCTGCCGGCTTCGGCCTCCCAGACTGCTGGGATTACAGGTGTGAACCACTATACCCGGCCTGTCTTTAAGATTTTTATTTCATCTTCTTTTTTTTTTCTTTTTGAGAAGGGTCTCATTCTGTCACCCAGGCCGGAGTGCGGCGGTGCGATCTTGGCTCACTGCAGCTTCCGCCTGCTGGGTTCAAGCAATTCTCCCACCTCAGCCTCTCGAGTAGCTGGGACTATAGGTGCATGCCACCATGCCCAAGAATTTTTGTTTTTTGCTAGAGACAGAGTTTGACCACATTGGCCAGGCTGGTCTCGAACTTCTGATCTCAGGTGATCCACCCGGCTCAGCCTCCCAAAGTGCTGGGATTACAGGCTTGACCCACCGCTCCCAGCTTCATCTCATTTTCAAAGAGAAGAGTAAAAATCCAAATTCAGCTGGGCGCAGTGGCTCCCACCTGTAATCCAGCACTTTGGGAGGCCGAGGCAGGTGGAGTGGATCACCTGAGGTCAGGAGTTCGAGACTAGCCTGTCCCACATGGCAAAACCCCGTTTCTACTAAAAATGCAAAATTAGCCGGGCATGGTGGTACATGCCTGTAGTTCCAGCTACTCGGGAGGCTGAGGCAGGAGAATCTCCTGAACCCAGGAGGCGGAGGTTGCAGTGAGCCAAGATCATGCCATTACACTCCAGCCTGGGTAACGAGCAAAACTCCAAAACTCCATTTCAAAAAAAAAAAACCAAATTCTAGGTGGCATCAAAAGCAATGAATGCCTGTTCTGTCCTCTCTTCCAGTCAGGTTAAAAAGAAAGCCCTGAAACGCTGCATCATTTCTACTTTATGTGTTTTTGTGTATATGGGTTTTACTATACATGTTTTTATGTGTATGTGATTCACAATATGTTTTTGTGTATCAGGTAGGTAATAGATGCGCATGGTTTAAAAACCTAAAACACAACAAAATTAAACCAAAGCATATGCAACAGCCTCCCTTCTCACCTGCCTTCCGGCTCCTTTCCCATAGGCAGTGATGGTTTCCCAGTAGGAAAATGACTTTTAACTGCATGTCCCCACATGTCCGAGTCATAACTGATAATAAATGGCTGCTTCCACCTGACTGCTGTGGATTGCATCATCTTTATCTTGAAAGACCTGTGAACGGCAGCCTCTTGCTAAGATAGCTGCAACACGAGTAAGTCATTTAGGACCTAGAATAGAGAAGATGGGAAGTATTTTCAGGATTCAGGGTGAATGCCTCAAGGTGGCCTTGAGGTGTCCTGCCCTGCACCCTCCACAGGGATCTCTGCAGGTGGCAGGGGCTTTCTAGTAGGTTGGCCTTGACTTTGGATTTCTCAGACAGCCTGTGGGAAGGAGGGATGGATAGGTTTTCACCCTCTCAGTGTTGAAAGAAGATGGTAGTTGTCCTAGTCTGCTTGGGCTGCCTAACAAGATACCACAGACTAGGGGTCTTAACAATTTTCTCACAGTTGTAGAGGTTGGAAGACCAAGATCAAGGGGCTGGCAGGGCAGGGCTGGTTCCTCAGAGGACTCTCTCCCTGGCTTGCCGATGGTGTCTTCTCCCTGTGTCTTCACAGAGTCGTCCTTTTGTGTCTATGTCCTCATTTCCTATTCCTGAAAGGAGACCGGTCAGATGGGGTCAGGACTGCCCCATTGGCCTCTGTTTCACCTCCGTAAAGGTCCCATCCAAATACAGTCACATTCTGAGGTCGTAGGTAGGTCAGGGCTTCCACACAGGAGTTGTGGGTTGGGGGATTCAGTTAAGCACATAACAGTTCGTCTTGCCTTTTGGACCCTGGCTGCTGTGGAGAGCTTTCATAATTCACATGAGATTCTCAAAGGGGGCTTTGACTCCCAAAAGGTAAAAATGAAATGATCTAAAAGAATCTGATGGTCATTAAAAAAAATTTTTTTTCAGGGGGCGGAGTTTCACTCTTGTTGCCTAGGCTGGAGTGCAATGGTGCGATCTCAGCTCACTGCAACCTCTGCCTCCCAGGTTCAAGCAATTCTCCTGCCTCAGCCTCCCAAGTAGCTGGGATTACAAGCATGTGCCACCATGCCTGGCTAATTTTTTATATTTTTAGTAGAGAAGGGGTTTCATCATGTTGGTCAGGCTGGTTTAGAATTCCTGATCTCAAGGTGACCCACCCGTCTCAGCCCCGCAAAGTGGTAGGATTATAGGAGTGAGCCACCGCACCCGGCCTGGTAATTATTTTCCTAAAGTAAAGGACCTGGCTGAGCTCTGACAGGCATGTGCACAAGAGCCACCTGGGTGTCTTGTGAAAGCGCAGACTTTGTCATTTATTTCATCTGGGCTAGGCCATATGCTCTGCAATTTATTTATTTGTTCATTTGTTTTGAGACAGAGTCTTGCTCTGTCACCCAGGCTGGAATGCAGTGGCCCAATCCCGGCTCACTGCAGCCTCCACCTCCTGGGTTCAAGCGATTCTTCTGCCTCAGCCTCCCGCGCAGCTGAGATTATAGGCGCTTACCACAATGCCCAGTTAATTTTTGTCTTTTTAGTAGAGATGGGGTTTTGCCTTTTGGCCAGGCTGGTCTTGAATTCCTGACCTCAGGTGATCCACTCATCTCGGCCTCCCAAAATGCTGGGATTACAGGCGTGAGCCACTGAGTCCAGCTACAGCAATTTTGACTGTCCGTCTACTGGTGGTCAGCATTTTTGTTTTGTTTTGTTTTTTGTTTTTGAGATGGAGTTTCGCTCTTGTTGCCCAGGCTGGAGGGCACTGGCATGATCTCGGCTCACTGCAACCTCCACCTCCCAGGTTCAAGTGATTCTCCTGCCTCAGCCTTCTGAGTAGCTGGGATTACAGGCATGCATCACCATGACTGCCTAATTTTTTCAATTTTTTTAGTAGAGACAGGGTTTCATAATGTTGGCCAGGGTGGTCTTGAACTCCTGACCTCAGGTGATCCACCCGCCTCAGCCTCCCAAGGTGCCAGGATTGCAGGTGTGAGCCACTGGTGCCCAGCTGGAAGAGCAACTTTTTATGTACTTAAGAATCATTTGTGTTTTGTAAGCTGTTTTTTTTTTTTCATATCCTATGTTTTTCCATTGGGGTATTGTTTATTGGTTTGTAGGAGCTCTTTATATTAGGACACTTTATTTTTACAGAATAAGCCCATCTACCAAAGTATCGCTCTCACATGGCCTTTCTGTGGCACAGGTGTGTAAGGTGAGCTGCACCGGTAACCACTGAGACCGGATTAGCATTTTCCAGTACCCTTGCCTTAACTTCAAAGCCCTGGGGTCGAGAACAGGTGCAGAGCTGAGATCCATGTGCTGATGTGTACGTGGATCTCAGACTTGATCCAGTTACTTAGACGACAGTGGAATGTGTGGGTTCCCGTTCAGCTATGGTGAGTGGGGTCGTAGAAGTTGAGAGCAAATTCTCACTTGTCTGCTTCCCCTAGAGTACAGTTCGGTGTCCTCCCGTGCTACCTTTTGCCTTTTTTATCCTTTGGTTTTGGTCTGTACAGAAAATTGGAAACCACTGAGAAGTACAAATGAGAACAGTAACAAAAACCACCCTGAATCTCACCACCCAGAGTCAGAGTATGTGATGAGCACTGGGGCCAGGCCCTCCTCGTCTCTGCAGATGGATTACAGTATTTGCATGTGTTACATTGTTGCGGTGGCATGTGCTAGCCTGTAGCCTGTTTCCCCACCCAGGGCAGTGTTGACAACACTGTGTCATTCCCTGTAGCTGGGCCATTGGATTGTTTGCACTGTTCCACTGTTCAAATGCTACTGTTTCCTTGTACTTCTTCCTGCCTTTAAACTCTGGGAAGTTTGAGTGAGAGCAAGTGGGACTGCAGAGGTGCAGACAGCGTGGGTTTACTGGCACTGATGTGTGACAACGCACACAGCGAAGCCTCCCAAGCCTTGGTGTCCGGCAGTTTTCTTGGGGTTGATCACATGCTGTCGGTGGCTGACCTTTAGTTCCCAGCCCCTCCAGAGGTGGAGTGGACACCTTGTGGCCGCAGGCCCCTGCCCTAAATCACATACTGAGGCTGCCTGTGGGGCCCAAGGCCCCTACTCTTAGAGATGAGGCCAAAGGCAAGGTTAATTCTTCACTGTGCAGAGGGTGTACCCTGTGCCAAGGCTTTTGATGTCTGGTACCAGACACCATTTGAGAAGTAGCCACTGCCTGCAGAGGGTAGAGGAGGCAGGATCTGGCCGTGTGTGCTGCAGGCCTGGCGGGGGGTAGGGGTGAGGGGCAGGGAGCTTGCTCGTGGCTTGAACACGCTAACTCTTTCAAGTACGGACAGTGCTGTGGCTGTGAAGTTCTGAGGTCACCAGAAAGATGGAGACGTGGGTGGAATGTCACTTTACTTCAATGTGGGCTCGCTGTCCAGAGGTCGTGTCTCACTTTGAACTTGGGAGAAAGGGTATGTCCAGTCCGCCTGCCCGCTGTGTCCTGGTTCCTAACCGTGGAGCTTCTTCACCTTGATGGAAGCGCGGAGGCCCAGGGCTCCTCCAGGGGTTCTGACTCCTGCAGAGGGACGGGGCCTCTGCTCCTGGCATCGTGCATGGCCCGGAGCAGGGAGGAATCTAGAATTCTCTCCCCTCAATGTGGTTGCCTGTGCAGTCGGCTTCTCGGAGGAGGTTGTTTGAGGTTCTCGGAGGAGGTTTGAGGTTCTCGGAGGAGGTTTGAGGTTCTCGGAGGAGGTTTGAGGTTCTCGGAGGAGGTTTGAGGTTCTCGGAGGAGGTTTGAGGTTCTCGGAGGAGGCGGTTTGAGGTTGGGAGCTCCGTGATTCGGGACTCACGGTGGGTGCAGACACCGCTGCCACCTGGTGGGGGGCGGGGCCTCTTCATCTTGGTTGCAGGTGCTTTGCCGAGAGGGAGATGTCTTGCTGTGTTGACTCCCCTTTTTGAAGGTCGTGTGCTGGTGTGATTCTCTTTATGTAAACAGCTGGTAAAACTCTGGGAGGCTGGCATGGTAGCTCACGCCTATAGTCCCAGCATTTTGAGAGGCCAAGGCGAGAAGATTGCTTGAGGCCAGCAGTTCGAGGCCAGTCTGGCCTCAACATAGTGAGATCTTATCTCTACAAAAAAAAAAAAAAAACAAAAAGCACAAGTCCAAGAGTGGGCAGTGCACTCAGTACCCCTAATCTGAAATTCAGAATCCTCCAAAATCTGAAATTTTTTGAGCACAGGCAAGATGCTCAAAGGAAATGCTCACCGGAATGTTTTGGATTTTGGATTTTTAGGTTAGGGATACTGAGCCAGTAAGTATTTGCAAATATTCCAAAACCTGAACAAATCTGAAGTGCAAAGCACTTTTGGTCCCACGCATTTGGGATGAGGGATGGGCAGCCTGCGGCGTGTGAGCAAGGAGCAGAGGCTGGCTCCTGGCAGTGACCCTTTACCTGTGAGTTCACTGTTTGTTTTTGTTTTTTTTTTTTTTTTGTGGAGTGGAGCGTCTCTCTGTCACCCAGGCTGGAGTGCAGTGGCGTGGTCTTGGCTCACTGCAACCTCCGCCTCCTGGGTTCAAGTGATTCTCCTGCCTCAGCTTCATGAGTAGCTGGGATTATAGGAATGAACGAGCATGCCTGACTAATTTTTTGTATTTTTAGTAGAGATGGGGTTTTGCCACGTTGGCCAGGCTGGTCTTGAACTCCTGACCTCAGGTGATCTGCCCACCTTGGCTTCCCAAACCTCTAGGATTATAGGCGTGAGCCACTGCTCCCAGCCTACTCTTGGTTTTGAAAGTGATGTCAGCGGTATAACTTCGTGTAGGAAATGTTTGCCTTAGGTGGTATGGAAGACGGACCCTGTGATTTGATGCAGTCCAGGCAGCAAATTACAAACTCCGGCCTCGATGGTGTGCTTGGGATTTCTCCTGACCTTGGTGTAGGGCACGCGTCGCCGCCTCCCCTTTCTCTAGTTGAACTGCAGGACAGTGGGCACAGGTGTGAAGTTACTGCCACTTTCAACATCCCTTGGCAAATTCCTCAATAATCTTTTTAAAATTCCTTTAGAATTGTGGGTTTGTAAACTTTTCAGCATCAGGTGGAGTGAAATCTTTACCCTTTCTCTCAGTGAGAAATTGGAGGGGATTATTGTGGCAGGAGGAGTATATTTGGGGGATGAGAGTGGGGCAGGGAGAAGAGCATAGGGTGAGTTTTATCAGGAGCTGCTTTCAAGGAGAGGACGGGGGTGAGTGGAACCATGCTGAGCTGGCAGGCAGCACCCTGTGGCTGGTCCGCAAACATGGGGCTGCTCCCCACACCTGGAGGCTTTTTACGCAGACTCTTAGATCAGATGCACCCTCTCCCCAGAAAACCACCTACGCTTTGCACATCCACCTCCATTCAGTTTTAGAGGTTCCATGTACTCGTGGCCTATGTGCATTTCACTGAGGCCCTGCACCGCTGCAGGATGCCCCTGAGCTGGGCGAGACGCCAGGCTCTGTCCAGTGGTGGCTTAGTTACTGTGCTGCTGCTGGTAGGCTTCCTGTTGAAGGGTTTTGAGGCACAGCCAAGATGGAAGTTGTGGGCAGCAACGATTCTTGCCCAGGTAGCGGTTTAGAACCGCAAGGGCCAGAGGGCCTGCCACCTGGGCAGTCAGGAGACTCCTGGCCCGAGAGACTGAGGCCAGGTTTTCCAAACCGAAGATGAGGACACAGGGTGACGAGTGATACATTGATTTTGACATGTGCGTTTATGAGGGAGAAATCCTTCCAGTGGAGTCAGTGTTTCTGAAAATGCCTGTGAGGGCCACGGCAGCACGTGGGAAAGGCCGAGCCGGGAAACTATCCGATTCGCTCTGCCCGTCGGATGGAGAGAGAGTGCCTGGCTGCTGGAGTGTGGGTGTGGATGGCGCCTGGCGTCCTCAGTGCCCTGTTGGGGCTGCCCAGGCGGCTCTCTGGAGGGGGGCTCGGGGCAGCGCCAACTCAGTCTGGGGGTTCAGGGCTCAACCACTCGACTTCCGGCAGAGGACAGAGGGCCTGGCCCCCCTGGGGGGCCTGTGGAGATGGGCGAATACTTGCTGAGTTCTGCTGGTCTCTGGGTCCTGAACCCAGTGACTGTGGAGGGAGTGCTGAGACCCGAGACCCTGCACAGGCTGGTGGTCTGAGGGTGGGGTTGTGCCTCAGCTAGGGTGACAGGCCGGCTTGCCATTGGTCCAGTGACCTGCCCCATTCTGTGACCTCCCTCGGATCCTGGCACCCAAGCCCGTGAGTACGGCTCAGCTGCGTCCTAGAATCGGTGCCAGGATAAGCCCAGCTGGAGAGGCTGGGAGCCTCCGGCTGGGGCAGGACAAAGGGACGAGGAGCAGTGCCCTCTGCTGAGCTGGGCAGGAGGCGCGGTGTTGGGGGCCATCTGTGCCACGCGCCTTCCAGCCTGACTGTGGGGATGAGCGCCCCGTGAGTCCAAGTCCATCTCCTCTCCCCGTGGCGTCCTCTTGGGCTGCTCCTCTGTGCCACCATGGTCGTGTTCGTGGCAGCTGCTTAATGAGCCCATCGGACATTGGGGGCTGTGTTGCTGGTGCAGTGCAGGGCTGTTTGTTTAAATTACAGTGCACCCTGAGAATTCTGATTAATCTTGCCCTAGAGCGTAATGATCTTTCTTTGTCCTTGTTTTCTCGGTGTTTACCCTGTTATGCTTCCCTTCTGCCTCCTTTCTGCAGCTGCGCGGCACAGCTGCGGGGGAGGAGGAGGGGCGCTGCTTCCAGGCTGGGGTGTGACCCAAAGGTCCTGCCTGCCCTTTTCTGTCCTTTTGTCCCTCTGCCCCTGAGAGAAACAGGGACCTTGCTGAGGACAGCATTCCTGAAGCTTCCATCTGCATTTCCAGCCGCAGGGGGCCGGGCACGCTGTACTTGTCTGCCTGGTGTTGGCTGTGTATTGGGCAGTGTGCACCGCCACAGCCCTGGGGGTGGTGAAGCAGGGCTGGCCGCTGTTCTACGGTGAGGCCCTGTGGCTAACTGCGTGTGTGGGAAGCAGTGTTACAACTCATATCTATGTAAAATAGAACACAGGGTCCCTGCCTTGTGGAAAGGACACAAATACAGGATGATTCCAGTAGAAATGGTGTGGAAATGAGAGCCCCAGGAAGTAGTGTAGCCCTGAGCCCTGGTGAAGGAGAGGGAGCGAACTGAGACTTTGGTTCTTACAGAACGAGTGTGCAGACGTGCTGCATCTGGAACTCTGGCGCATCCGTGGCTCTGGGTCAGGGTTAGATTCGTGGATGTGCTGATCTGGATGTGGACTGTGGGGAGCGCAGGCCTCTCACGCGCTGGGTAGCGGCGCTTCCTCCCAAGGAGGGTAAGGTGATGCCTCACTGCCGCCCTGGGCTGGGTCCTGCGCCGAGGGTGGCCGGGCCCCTCCATCCCTCTGCAGGGCACGGGGCATGGCTGTCTGTCTGAGGCTCCTGGTCCGACGCAGCAGAATGATAGCAGGGGTCAGTGCAGGTCAGGGGAGCAGCAAGGCTTGGGGGGCCCTGGAGGCTGGTGCCTGCCTTTGTCCTTGACAGTGGCCCCCAGCACACTCGGCATTTATGGAGAGGGCCGTTGTCTCCCTCAATGTACGATGAAGACTGTGGGGTCAAGGAACCATTCCCCCATTTCTTGATGACAGTTTTCAAACACACAGGAAAGTTGAGGATTTTGTCACCCTTTTATCCACCTCCTAGATCCCACCATCAGGAACAATTTTCTTTTCTTTTCTTTTTTTTTTTTTGAGACGAAGTCTCGCTCCGTCACCCAGGCTGGAGTGCAGTGGCGCCATCTCGGATCACTGCAAGCTCCGCCTCCCAGGTTCATGCCATTCTCCTGCCTCAGCCTCCTGAGTAGCTGGGACTACAGGCACCCGCCACCTCGCCCAGCTAATTTTTTGTATTTTTAGTAGAGATGGGGTTTCACCGTGTTAGCCAGGATGGTCTCAATCTCCTGACCTCATGATCCTCCCGCCTCGGCCTCCCAAAGTGCTGGGATTACAGGCGTGAGCCACCGTGCTCGGCTAGGAGCAATTTTCTTTCTTTTTTTTTTTTTTTTTTGAGACGGAGTCTCGCTCTGTCCCCCAGGCTGGAGCGCAGTGGCCGGATCTCAGCTCACTGCAAGCTCCGCCTCCCGGGTACACGCCATTCTCCTGCCTCAGCCTCCCGAGTAGCTGGGACTACAGGCGCCCGCCGCCTCACCCGGCTAGTTTTTTGTATTTTTTAGTAGAGACAGGGTTTCACCGTTTTAGCCAGGATGGTCTCGATCTCCTGACCTCGTGATCCGCCCGTCTTGGCCTCCCAAAGTGCTAGGATTACAGGCTTGAGCCACCGCGCCCGGCCGCAATTTTCTTAAAGAAAAATGTTGTGAAAGTAAATTTGTCAAAGGCACTGGCTTTGTTCCAGTTGTTAGCATTGCTTAATTTTTTTGGCACCATCTTCAGCAGCTGGAAAATAGAGCATATGGTCAGGTACCGGTGCCTACCACTGCCCACAGGGCCTGCAGGGCTGTCAAGGACCTTGCGCTGCTTCTGGAAGCTAATGGGGGTGTCTCTGGCCTTCTAGGACTGTGGCGAGGAGGTGTACAGCCCTGACCTTCATAGCCTCTGAGGAGAAGGTCTTGGTGGCCGACAAGTCTGGAGACGTCTACTCCTTTTCGGTGCTGGAGCCACACGGGTGTGGCCATCTAGAGCTGGGGCACCTGTCCATGCTGTTAGATGTGGTAGGTGGGGGACATGGTAGGTGCAGGACGCGGTACATGGGGGACGCGGTGCGTGGGGCATGCGCTGAGTCAATGTCTGCCCTGTCAAGGCTCAGGCAGGTGGGGCACCTGTCCATGCTGTTAGACGCAGTACTTGGGGGGCATGGTATGTGGGGTACAGGCTGAGTCAGTATCTGCCCGGTCTGCGCCCCAGCATCTGGTGGGGAGAGTGGGGCTCCCCCATAGCAGGGATAGCCTTCTGCAGATTTGGGAGCAGGGGAGTGGTGGGAACAGGATTTAGGAAGATGAAGCAGGCAGCAGGGAGAACGAAGAAGGCAGGTGAGGCAGGAGGTGGCCAGTGGGGTGGCCCCAGATGGGAAGTGAAGGTGTGGGAGGAGCAGGTGCAGCCACGAGCCTCTGGCTTCGCCTCCTTGGCCCGGAGCTGTGCCAGGTGCTGTAGGAACATCACCTCAGCACTGCTCCCAGCAGCCCCTGTCACCCCATTCTGCCTGCCCCATGTGTCCAGACAAACATGTGGAGCTCCAGAGGGCCCAGGCCCACAGCCTGGGTGGTAGAGCTGGGATTGGACGCATGCAGGGACAGTCAGGAACAGTGGCGAGTGCGGGGTATCAAGGGAACCTCACTGGGACTTGGTGACAGCTGGGTGTGGGGACATGTGTGACAGGAAGGCAACCCAGTGTTGGGCATGAGGGTGCAGCAGGCCTGGGGTGGGTGGAAATGGGAGTGGGGCCTGGATTTGCCGAGATGCGGGAGACGGGCAGACGGGGTGGCCCAGCCCTACCCCAGAAGCCTGCTCTAGCACTGAGGAGTGAGGACTGGAGGTGGTCGGGGACCTTCTGGGGAGGGAGAAGGAGGGCCAGCGATTAGACGCAGGGACAGGAGGAGGGGAGGAGCCAAGCTGGTCTGTCCTCGAAGGCCGCGTCCTCTTGGCAGCCAGGCTGCAGCCTCCCTGCCTGCTTCCATGAGGGACTGGATTCAGGACGACTCAGGTGAGCATCTTTTTCTTTTCTGGCCCCTGGTGATGCAGGCTGTGAGTCCTGATGACCGCTTCATCCTCACTGCCGACCGAGACGAGAAGATCCGAGTCAGCTGGGCCGCGGCGCCCCACAGCATCGAGTCCTTCTGCTTGGGGCACACAGAGTGAGTGCCCCTTCCTGCCCCTCCAGCAGAAAGAAGCTCTTTTTGAAAACAGCATCCGCTTGCAGCTCAGCAGGTGCCACTGTAGCTGGCGAGGCCCCACACAGGTGACAGCAGCCCTGGTGCTTGGTCACCGCAGGCGCCGTGGGTGCTGCCTGCAGAAGCCCTGAAAGGGTGGGGTTCACTCTGCGCTGTTACCTGTAGTCTGTGTGGTGACTTCCCATTGGTTCTGACCGAACGGGAGGGCTTGTTTCTGGGAAACCCCTGTCTCAGTGTGGAGACCCCTGCGCCATGCCCGGCCGTTGTTGGCTGGTGGGCGGTGGGTGTGTTGGGGGCGAGGATGAACTTCCATGATTTCAGCTATCCAAGAATTAAGCAGCCTCTGCGGCCCCGCGGCGGCCTCTCGTGGCAGCGAGTTCTGCCAGGACCCACGTGGAGGTGTTCCTGAGTGCCCGCTTCTCTCTCACAAAACAAGTTCTGCCAGGACCCGCGTGGAGGTGTTCCTGAATGCCCACTTCTCTCTCTCTCACAAAAGGCTCATTAGAATTTACAGAGGAAAAGTGCTTAGTGTAATTGGCTGAAATGTTTTAAAATACATTATTTGAGGCAGTGGAAGAAATTGGAGGGAGGGAATTCAATGCCGAGGTTGCCTACGTTTTCCTGGTTTTGAACGGATGCAAACATTTCCCTGTTTAAGAAGGCCAGTCACTGATGTGTGCCTCAGGATAGCTTATTCTGACTTGCATTTACTTCCCTAGTGATCCAGCTCCGGAGTTCTCTGGACTGCCGCCCCTGGGCCCCTCCCCTTCGCCATCTCTAGCTGGGGTGTCTGCAGCTCCCTTGCCTCGCCAGGCACGTGAGGGAGGCTTCTGCTGACAGGAACACACTTCCCACCCCTCTAGGGAAATGCCTCATCATTTGGATATATTGAGTAAAAACATAGTATTAAAATTAACTTCAACAGCTCTTTTCCTTCCTCACTCCCCTCCTCTCCCCTCCCCTCCCCTCCCTCCCTCCCTCCCCTCCCCTCCCCTCCCCTCCCCTCCCCTCCCCTCCCCACCACTCCCTCCCTCCCCTCCCCTCCCCACCCCACCACCCCCTCCCTCCCCTCCCCTCCCTCCCTCCCCTCCCCTTCCCACCACTCCCTCCCTCCCCTCCCCACCACTCCCTCCCTCCCCTCCCCACCACTCCCTCCCTCCCTTCCCCTCCCCACCACTCCCTCCCTCCCTTCCCCTCCCCTCCCCTCCCCATGACTCCCTCCCTCCCCTCCCCTCCCCACCACTCCCTCCCTCCCCTCCCCTCCCCTTCCCACCACTCCCTCCCTCACCTCCCCTCCCCTTCCCACCACTCCCTCCCTCCCCTCCCCTCCCCTTCCCACCACTCCCCCCTCCCCTCCCCTCCCCTCCCCACCACTCCCTCCCTCCCCTCCCCTCCCCACCACTCCCTCCCTCCCCTCCCCTCCCCACCCCACCACTCCCTCCCTCCCCTCCCCTCCCCACCACTCCCTCCCCTCCCTTCCCCTCCCCACCACTCCCTCCCTCCCCTCCCCTCCCCACGACCCCTCCCTCCCTTCCCCACCACTCCCTCCCTCCCCTCCCCACCACTCCCTCCCTCCCTTCCCCTCCCCACCACTCCCTCCCTCCCTTCCCCTCCCCACCACTCCCTCCCTCCCCTCCCCACCACTCCCTCCCTCCCCTCCCCTCCCCTTCCCACCACTCCCTCCCTCCCCTCCCCTTCCCACCACTCCCTCCCTCCCCTCCCCTCCCCTTCCCACCACTCCCTCCCTCCCCTCCCCACCACTCCCTCCCTCCCCTCCCCTCCTCACTACTCCCTCCCTCCCCTCCCCTTCCCACCACTCCCTCCCTCCCCTCCCCACCACTCCCTCCCTCCCCTCCCCACCACTCCCTCCCTCCCCTCTCCACCACTCCCTCCCTCCCCTCCCCTCCCCTCCCCACCACTCCCTCCCTCCCCTCCCCTCCCTACCACTCCCTCCCTCCCCTCCCCTCCCCACCACTCCCTCCCTCCCCTCCCTTCCTTTCTTTTCTCCTTCCCTCTGTTGCCCAGGCTGGAGTGCAGTGGTGCGATATTGGCTCCCTGCAATCTCCGCCTTCCAGGTTCAAGCAATTCTTCTGCCTCAGCCTCCCAAGTAGCTGGGACTGCAGGCTCCTGCCACCACACTTGATTACTTTTTTTTGTATTTTTAGTAGAGATGGAGTTTTACTATGTTGGCCAGGCTGGTCTTGCTCTCCTGACCTCGTGATTTCCCTGCCTTGGCCTCCCAAAGTGTTGGGATTACAGGCGTGAGCCACTGCGCCCGGCCTGCTCGTTTACTTTTCAACACAGTGGCTGGCAAGTTGAAAACAAACCCCCGTGGCCCCTGTGTGTGGCTGGAGCTGCGTTTCTGCTGGATGGCGCTGTTCCGTACCCTTTGCTGACACTGCAGTATCGGTTGGTTCACTGGCCGACTCCCGCTGCGTCTGAGTGGTTCTGGGGGTCGGTTGGGCCTGTTGCTGTGTGCAGCCCTCAGCGTGGTGCCTGGCATGAGTAGGCACTCAGTAGATACTGCAGTGATTAGAAGAAGAATTTTTTGAGATTTTTGTTTCAAACCCATGGTGAAACCCCTTTCAAACTGTTGAGAACTGTGAGGCCACTCGTACCCTCTGCATGGGGCGTCCTGTGCCCTATCTGTCCTGGGCTGTGGGCTGCTGTCACTGCTGTGGTGCCGTGCAGGGCGGTGGCTGCAGGACTGGGCCCAGCTCATGCCATGGCTAGCTCAAGGTAGCAGAGGCCATGACTGGTGGAGATGGAGTGAGGCTCACGAGCCACCCCATTCCAGGGTCCCTGGGAACCCCGTGCATGAGGGATTGCTTGAGGTCACTGTTAGAGCGGGAAGAAAAGGAGCCTTGTCACCCTTGTAGGTGCCCGAGCCAGATGGGTTTCCGGGCGAGCTGGGCTGCTCGGGTCACTCTTCGTGGCTGTGCTGATGGGAGGGTGCCTATGACTGGCTCCTGTGCAGCTGCAGGCCAAGCCCTCACAGGAGGACTGGGCCGGGCTCAGCAGAGACAGCTCTCTGGCCAGGTCACTCAGAGTTGCTGAGGGGCTGTCGGACCCTGATAGGAATCTGTCTGGGGGCTTGGCTGCTTCTCCTCCCTCCTCCCTGCTCCCTCCTCCCTGTGTGCTGTGTCTTTGGGTCTCCCCCAAGGCTCCTTTCATCACAGTGCAGGTGCCTTGGGCCAGGGTGGGTGCTGGGGGCCTATGGAGGTGCCGCTGAGCAGAGCTGCTGCAGAGGGGGCTGCAGAGGGGCACGGGGGTGCTTGGGTCTCTGGCAGGCATGGCTGAGGAGCAGCCTGGGTTAGAGCTTGCTGTGCTGTTGGGGACCCAGGAATGACCTCACTCACCTCCCCGATCGTGTCCAGGGGCCCTAACCAGGTTAGGGTCAGCAGATACTTCCCATGTTGGCTGTTTTTATTGGGTCAGGGGGTCTGGGGCAGAGGCTTCTCTTCCTTAGATGAACAGGCGGCTTCCCCAGGCCTTCCCGTCCCCGCGGGTGCCGGGCTAGCTGGCTCTGCTTCTCTCTCTCGCCCCCACAGGTTTGTGAGCCGCATCTCCGTGGTGCCCACTCAGCCCGGACTGCTTCTGTCCTCCTCTGGGGTAAGTGTTCTGCCCAGCGTCACTCCCCTCTGGATTCTTGAGCCTGCGGGGGGCGGCGGGGTGGGCGCCTCCTGGAACCGGCCCCTCTGGATCGCTGGCCCCTGGATGTCCGTGGCTGTCCACTAGATGGTGCTTGTTTTCGAATCTTAGAGCTGCCTGCGGCTCGCTCCCCGCTCATGCTGCTCATTCAGGACTGTGTGTGGGGCGTGTGCAGGTGCATGTGTTCACACGTGGGATGAACTAGAACAGGTGTGTGGAAGGCTCCCTTCTGAGAGGGCGGCTGCTCCATCTGCAATAGTATCGGCGATCAGGATCTCAGGTAGACACCGTAGATGGGGGCCTCTCTGACTCCTGGAGGGGTCTCAGTCCATCCCATTACGGGCTGCATTGTTTTTTTCTTTTTGAGATGGGGTCTTGCTACATTTTTTCAGGCTGGTTTCAAACTCCTGGGCCCGAGCGATCTGCCTCCTCGGCCTCCCAAGTAGCTGGGACCACAGGTTCAAGCCCCTGCACCCGGGTTACCACAGTGCGTGTTTACTTGCTGGCTGCAACTTCTGCGTCCCAGCGGCTGGGTCCTGGCAGCCTTACAGTCCAGTGATGAGAGACGTGTTTCCCCTGAGGAATACAGTAGAAGGACTGTTAGTGATTTTGCCAAAGTGAGGGCCTCGGATTCCGCACAGGGTCTGATTCTGTCCTCTCGCGGAATTGTTGCCCGCGTCCCACCACCTTCCTCTCTGCTGCCCTTCCCTGTGTTGTCTGTGTTGGTCCCTTGTGTGGTGTGGCAGGACGGCTGATGGACCTTCCGGCCGCTCCTACATTTCTTCCCTGATTGGGCTTCGTTCGAAGCCTCCTGTTCCTGCTCTTTAAATTAACGCACAGCCATGTGCCCTGAGAGAAGAAGAACAGTGTGGCCACAGTCCCCAGAGGGTCAGGGTCAGGGTCAGGCTTCGTCAGCGTTTTTTTGTGCACCTTCCGGTCTTTTTCATGATAGTGAGGAGAATCCTCCACGGGCAGAGAGGCCTCCCCAGGCCGCATCTGTCCCTCAGGGCTTTCTGCTTTGTTTGAGTGGAATGTGTCATCTGGTCGCTGCCAGAAGGCAGGAGGAAGCTGTTTTCTGACTTTGCCTTTCTGGAAACACCTTTAATCTCCTTTTGAGGCCTGGTTGTTAGTTTGGCGGACAAGTCCTGGTTGAAACGGTTTACCTCGGAGCTTGAGAGGCCTTGCCCGCTCTGCTCTCCCGCTGGTTGCTCCTGTGGGCTTCCCTGCGCTCTTCCCGTAGAAGCCTGCAGCCGTCTGCTGTGGGTCCGTGGGGTGACAGCGGGGCTGTCCTGCCTGGAGGACCTTCTCTGCCCCAGTGTGCAATGTCGAAGCCACTGAGGTGACTTGGTGGACCCCGGAGAGGAATTGGCTGTGCAGCCAGTGATCTCCAGTGTCCTCCGACCTGGGGCATTTTCTTACGTAATTGCTTTCTGTTCTCTATCCCCGCTTCCTGCTGGCTTTTTCTAAAGCTTGTGTTAGTTGAACCGCTTTAATTCTCTGATTCTTATTTTTTTTGAGATAGGGTCTTGCTCTGTCACCCAGTCTGGAGTGCAGTGGCGTGATCTCGGTTCAGTGTAACCTCTGCCTCCCAGGCTCGCGCAATCCTCCCACCTCAGCCCTCCCGAGTCTCTGGGATTACAGGCAACACACCACCACGCCCCGCTCAGTTTTTATACTTTTGTAGTGATGGGGTTTTGCCAGGTTGGCCAGGCTGGTCTCAAACTCTTGACCTCAAGCGATCCACCCACTTCCACCTACTGGGATTATAGGCGAGAGCCACCATGCCTGGCCATAATTCTCTGATTTCTTTTCTTTCCTGTTCAATCTCGTGTTTCTACTCCTTTAGGAATAGTCTTACTTGGGAGATTGCCTCAGCTTTACTTCCAGCCTTCTGTGGAGACTTGAGTTTTATTAGGATTATTTTGAATCTTCAGTTCTTTCTTGCCCTCGGCACGTTCTTTTTTGCAGCCACCCATTCTCGGATAGCGCACGTGTCTCTTATCTCCTGAGATGAGCATAGGCTTGTCTTTCTTCGATTTGTTCCTGGCGTTGTGTTTGATTCCCTTCTCTGGAGTGTGTTGCCGCCTTTCTCATTGGAGGTTTTCGTCGGATGTCTGGTGATCCCATCTGCCTGTGTGTGGTGGGAATCAGCACCAGCTGGCCTCAGAGGCTGGATGCGTGCGCCCAGGATGGGGCCCAAGGGGCTTCAGAGCAGGTGTCTGAGTGTGGGCAGCAGCCCCTTGCCTGTGGACCCCGTAGAACATGTGGGTCAGTCGGTCTCTTCTGGGTAGTCAGTGTCCCGGCCTTCACTCTTGCCCAGGTCTGTCCCCTGGGGCTCTGGGAGGTGAGCGCGAAGGGGCTAGGTGGCCCTCTCCTCAGTGGGTATTTGGCATCCCCGAGACAGGGCCTCTCGGCTCCGTTTCCCCAGAGCCTTCTGCTGGCCTGGAGTTTGGGGCTGAGGATGCATCGGGGAGGTCCTGCTTCTCTTTGGAAAGACATTTGACAGCTCCCCTCACCACCTTGGCCTTCAGCTGCCTGGCCCAGTTTGGTCTTTGGAAGGTCCTGGCACCTCTCGGGCTTCTCTGTGGCTGGCGTGTTTGTTCCCCGTCCTCTAGTCCCCAGGTTTCCTTGTCGTCTCTCCGCGGCTGCTTTCTCTACTTACCTGTTGTCTTTGTCTTAGTGGGTTCATGGTTATTAAATATCTTTTTCTTGTCATCATAGAGAGGTTTGGAGGTGAGTGAAATGCCTGTAGATGTGTGTGTTAGTCTCCATGTTTATCTGCCACATTTGTGGCAAGGTGTGTGTGCGTGTGTGTGTGTGTGCGCCTGTGTGTGTGTGTGCATTCATACATCCACTCTTACCTTGGCACCCAGAGGATATGCATCTACTGTTAGCTGTTTGGGGTATTTACTTTTCATCTTTTTCATTTAGTCTTTTAAAAATACTCACAGGTAGTGCACAGACACTCTCTCATTAGATTTAGTGAGTATTGATTTATTTCTCTCCACTTCATTAGTGCTGTAATGAATTTTTTTAAGCCAGGTGTGGTGGCTCCTACCGTAGTCCCAGCCACTCGGAGGCTGAGGCAGTAGGATTGCCTGGACCTGGGAGTCAGAGGCTGCAGTGAGCCGGGAGCAAGCCTGTGAATAGCCACTGCACTGCAGTGGGCCGCGTGGCATAGACCCCATTTCAATTAAACAAAAAAATAGCAACAGATAAAACCAAGAAAAAAAGAGAAACCCTTTTTTCCATTTATGGTGGTTTTAGAGCGTGGAGGCTCTTGGTTCCCGTGTTGGCTTCCCGAAGGGTTGTACCAGTCGCCATGGAATGGTTGCCGATGACCATGTCCTTCCTGTCATTCTTAGTGAAATGGAACAGTGGCCACGCGCTCGTGAGGCCACGCGTGTCTCCCTGTGGGAAGTGAAGTGTCTGCACCAGTGTGCATTCCCTTGTCTACGCCTGGCCCGGGCACAGCAGATGTGGTCTGGCCTCCTGGCAGATGACAACCTGGCCGTCTGGTGGCCTTGGCTCATTTTGCTGGGTTCTGCCTCATTGCCTTTGTCATCTGCCTGGGCATATTGGCACTCAAGAAACAGGCAGTCGGTCACCTTCCTTTCCCCACTCTTGTTCTTGATGATTTGCATGAGTGATTTACGCAGTCCGAGCAGAGAGCCTTTAATTCCTGAAGGTGGGTGGCATGGCTGTCACTAGTGGACCCCTGACCACATGCAGCTGTCCTCTCTGTCACCTTGCCTGACGGAAGCCCTGCGACCGTGTGCTAACCTGTGTGTTTGGTGTGTGCAGGACGGCACCCTGAGGCTCTGGGAGTACAGGAGCGGCCGCCAGCTGCACTGCTGTCACCTGGCCAATCTACAGGAGCTGGTGGACCCCCAGGCCCCCCAGGTAGTTGCTTCTGTTCACTCCTGGGCGACTGAGTGCTTGTAGGCACCTGCAGTCGCTTGGCTTGAGTGAAAAGGCACTTCGCCATTGGAAACGTTTGCTCTCAATGCCAGACTTCTTCCTGTGTGAGGGAAATCTCATATTTCAAATTCTGAAGGTGGCTAGTCACGTCAGTGGTTTTGTCTCACCGTTGCATGCAAACAGTTAACATACAGGAAGACCTCTAATCCTTTTCTGAAGTGGAAGGAGTAGAAGTGCTTGAGCATGCACCTTTGTGGGTCTGCCAGCCAGGTGGGGTAGGGGTGGGACCAGGCCCACCCCAGCATTCTCCGGCCAGCTTGGAGCAATCTCATGATGCCCTGAAAGCCCAGGCCTTGGCGAAGTTTCCCACCAAATGGTCTGTTCTGTTTCCTAGAGAACTGTGTGGTGTGGCCTCTGCCCCCTGCCAGGCAGCCGTGTAAGAGAGGACCAGGCCTTTTCCTCCATGCTTCACATGGACTCAGGTTCCTGGAAGTTTCCTTCATTTAAAAAAAAATTTTTTTTTTTTGAGATGGAGTCTCACTCTTGCCCAGACTGGAGTCCAGTGGTGCTATCTCGACTCACAGCAACCTCCCCCTCAGGCTCCTGAGTAGCTGGGATTAAAGGCGTGAGCCACTGTGCCCGGCCTCTTCTTCATTTTTACTATTTCCTCTGCCAGGAAGTATGGGAGCTCCCAGGGCAGTGGTGTGTGTAGCTCTCGTCTCTTCCTTTCCCTGTGTCCTCCGCTCCCTCCTCTCCTCACTGACCCATTTTGTTGGCTTTGGAGGCTGTCACAGGCCCTGTAGGGAGTGCCAGAGCCACTGGGGGGCTTTTGTCATCTGCATGGGAAACAGGGAATCAGCTACCCTCCTTTCTCTGCTGATTCCAGCGCTATTTCCTCTTCCTTGGTATGTGGGGGCGTGAGCGTCCTTCGGTTTTGCTCTTGTTGGATCAGAGCGCCCAGCGTCGGGCCCCTGCAGCTGGCGTGAAATTAATGGGCTGCTTCTTTCAGAGGTTTGCTGCATCCAGGATTGCGTTCTGGTGCCAGGAGAACTGCGTGGCGCTTCTGTGTGACGGGTAAGCTGTGGCGGCACCTCTATGGCCTCCGGTTCTGCAGACCTGCAGGGGGAAGAGTTAGGGAGTTGGCCACTGGCCCACGTCCTTAATGAAGATGTCCTGGACAGTGGTGGTGTTGGTCCAGCACCTCCCCCTGAGAATGTCACTTTTGATGACTGCTGCTGCGTGAGGGTGGGGGCTCCTCTCAGCCAGCGCTCTGCAGCCTGACGTTGAACTCCCCTGGCGTAAAGAGCATCAGCAGCCTCTGCCTGGCCTTCTGAGATGACAGACTTTCCCCTGGGCCAGTCGCGGTGGCATCACCTCATTCCCTGCTCGGGGCTGGTTGGATGGGACCTCCCTGGGGTTGGCGGTGCTGACAAGGTGGGTTTAGGGGTGGAGTGCAGTTCTGCTGCTTATTCCCGAGCAGCCTGTGTGTGTCAGGAAAGGTATTCTATTTGGTGCTTTCGGCACTTTGCATCTTGTCCTTATGACAACTTGGGGAGGTCTCTTAGCTTGTTCTAGAAGTACGCAGATGTGAGAGGAGAGCCTGTGTCTGAGCCCAGGGCAGGCATCCTCCCGCCCTGCCCGCCTGTACCGTGTGGTTATCTGTTGCTGCACCATGAGCCTCCCCAGAGCTTAGGACTTAAACCACGAGCGTGCATCACCCCATGGTTTCCCCGGCGCTGGCACTTGGGAGTGGCGCAGCTGGAGCTTTTAGCGCAGGCTCTCCTGAGGTGGCCCCAGTGAGGGCTGCGCCGTCTGGGGTGCTGGCTGCAGAGCGGTGACTGTGGGCCTGCAGTCCTAGTAATCGTGCTCTCTTTCTTCATGGCAAGCACTCCTGTGGTCTACATCTTCCAGCTGGACGCCCGCAGACAGCAGTTGGTGTACAGGCAGCAGCTGGCGCTCCAGCACCAAGTGTGGGACATGGCTTTCGAGGAGACTCAGGGCCTGTGGGTGCTCCAGGACTGCCAGGAAGCACCCCTGGTGCTCTACAGGCCTGTGGACGGCCAGTGGCAGGTGAGACTCGGGCACCTTCTTCATGTCCTGTGCTCTGCTGTTCCATAAGCCTGTGGGCGACCAGTGGCAGGTGAGCCTCGGCACCTTCCTGATGTCCTGTGCCCTCCTGTTCCACGAGCCTCGGGGTGTGGGGCGGCAGCTGTGGTTTTTGGGTCCAAACATGAGCCTTTTTCAACTCAGCCACTTCTGTGCCCAGGGTCTGTGTCCTGAGGGGCAGTGGTTGGGGCTTCCACTGTGGGTGAAGGGAGCGGGTTCCTGGCTGGCTTATCCCGTGTGGTGATGTCTGTAGCAATTCTTTTTTCAGGAGAGTGTGTGCCCCCCACACCACACTTAGTGATGAAGTTGGCACTCAGTGTGGCTAGGGTGTGTGAGACTTAACACTTGCAGGCTGGGTTAGCAAAGCCTCGGGCCTGGGGCACGGGCTGAGCATTCAGGAGCACGTAGAGCCCCAGGTAGAGGAGGGGGCAAGGGCGGTGGGCTGAGCTGCTTCCTTGCTGGGGGATGGGGCGAGCCCTGTACCTTGTCTGTGTCGCTCCTGGTAACGTGGGAGCAATGCCCCTGCCCGCCGTGTCTCACGGGGTTGCTGTGTAGTTGAGTGGAGTAGGTGCCCATTTACTAAAGCTCATTTGAGCACTTTGGAAGCACTTTCTTTTTCTTTTTTTTTTTTGAGACTGAGTTTGACTCTTGTTGCCCAGGCTGGAGTGCAGTGGTACGATCTTGGCTCACCACAACCTCCGTCTTCTGGGTTCAAGTGATTCTCCTGCCTCAGCCTCCCGAGTAGCTGGGACTACAGGCATGCGCCACCACACCCGGCTAATTTTGTATTTTTAGTAGAGACGGGCTTCTCCATGTTGGTCAGGCTGGTCTCGAATTCCCAACCTCAGGTGATCCACCCACCTTGGCCTTCCAAAGTGCTGGGATTACAGGCGTGAGCCACCGCACCTGGCCTGGAAGCACTTTTAAGCCATCTAGCTTTTTTCACCTGAGAAGCGGCGGGCCACATGATGTCCCCAGTGGGTGCCTGTCGCACCTGCTGGAACCCTGAGGTTGATGAGCTGGGTGTGAAGAGCTCACCCTGGCATCATGGGCCAGCTGTGGGAGCTGCCTCCCCGGGTCTCCATGGAAGGCGAATGGGGGTCACCAGGCACCAGGCGGGGACCTCCCCTGCAAGCCTCTGTGGCCAGTGTGTGTTGCGTCCTGGTGCTGGGTTTCCAGGCCTGCCTCTTTCTGGTGAAGGTTTTCTGTTTGTCACCTGCAGTCTGTTCCTGAGAGCGCCGTGTTAAAGAAAGTCTCTGGTGTTCTTCGTGGGAACTGGGCCATGCTGGAAGGTGAGAGCACAGGTACAGGCTGCCCTTGGGGGTCACACCCAGCGCGGTCCCCAGAGAAAGCAGAAGCACACACTGTGACCCGCCCGAGGGACCCGGTGTGCAGATAAAGAGGGAGGGTCAGCATATGTACCCATCCAGAAGGCGGGCCGGGGCAGGAGGAGGGTGGCGCACAGGAGAAGGAGGACCCCCCCCATGGGAGTCAGGCTGACGAGAGCCACGCAGGAACCGGGGGCTCAGGGTCTGAGCAGCATCCCCCGCTCCCCACCTGCCTTCAGAGTTGGGCATTGAAGGTCCCCAGGGCAGAGCTGGCATCTGGTGGCTCCCAGAGGGAGCGGGTGCTGTGCTGCCTCGGGCCTGGTCCATGGTGTTGAGGGAATTGATCCCACTACAGCGTGCGTCAGCAAGTGCAGGACCCCACTGGGAGGTCAGGTGGGGGTCCAGCCAGAGGCGTGGGGGTCTTCAGGAGGCTGAGCAGGGGCTGGATGGTCACTGTCCTGACGGGAACATTCAGCTGAGGGGAGGGAATCTGGTCAGCAACTTGTGTGGCTGCGGCTGCAGGAAGGAGAGCAGCCGGGCTGAGGGAGGAGCTGGACGAACATTTTCGGGGGACACGGCGCATTGTTCTGGGTGCGCCGTTGCGCCAGCACCGCGCTGTCTTGGAGGCGATGGTGTCTGCAGGATGGGTTAGCCCAGCACGGAATCCTAGTACCTCATTCACGACAAGAAGTTGCTGCTCTGAGGAAGTCTTGCAAAGCCAGACCCGCTGCAGTGAGCACTGAGGTTCCTTGGAGCTCTGGAGGGAATCAAACGCAGGTCGGAGGAATTTCCGCTGACGGTGGCCCGATCGCCTTCTGCCAAGCTTCCTGAGTGGTGGTGGCGCACTGGCTCTGCCTCTGAGGCTTCTCTCCCTCCTGCTTTGCTTAGGATGTTGAGGGTTGAGACAGGCAGGGTTGGGCCCCCCCAGTGTGGTTGGGATCTGCTTTAGGAACACTCCGAGTGGGCCTGTCACCGGCTGTGTCAGGGACTGCAGGCGGCAGTGCTCATGGCTGGGCATCTGCAGTGCTCATGGCCCCCGTGCTCTAGGCCACAGGTAGCCTGGACCTGTTGAGTGTCATCTTGCACAACATTCTCAGGCCAAAGCCTGGGCTCGCTCTCCTGAGACGTTTCATAGATAGGGTGGCACGTTCCCGACGCAGACTTGGGGGCCTTGTTGGGAGAGGGATGGGGGAGGGCTGCTTCTTGAGTGTCCCA
Organism: Macaca mulatta; assembly: GCF_049350105.2. Classification (NCBI taxonomy): domain Eukaryota; kingdom Metazoa; phylum Chordata; class Mammalia; order Primates; family Cercopithecidae; genus Macaca; species Macaca mulatta. The sequence goes on from NC_133408.1 coordinate 4,645,870, forward strand.
CAAGCAGCAGAGTCACTGGAGGGGCGGGGAGGCTGCGCCACCTGCCGGATGAACGGGCTTCAGGCCATCGCTGGTGCGTGAGTTACCGGCTAGGCCTGTGGTTTCCTGGCCAGGCTGAGGCCGTCTCTGTGCCTGTGGTCAGTCATTGCCCCCCAGTCCTTGGCAGTTAGATAAAGTAGATGAAATCCATGTCCATTCCCTGTGGCTGCAGAACATGTTATCCCACACTCGATGCCTTAAGGCACCCCACCCTGAGCGTCTCACTGTTGCTGTGGGTCAGGGGTCTGGACTCCGCTGAGCTGTGTCTCTGCAGGTGGCCACCTCAACTTCACCAGGCAGGGCCCGACCTCGCTCAGTCCGGGTTGTCGGCAGGACAGGGGGCCTCTCTGGCTGTTGGCCAGAGGCCGCTGCTCCCAATCCCTGGCCACCTGGGCTGCTTCAGTGGGCGGCGCATGGTGCAGTAGTGGCTTTCTCTGGGCGCGTGAACAGAGAGTGCTGGCAGGGTGGAGGCCCAGCCTTGGTGCCCTGGTTTCCGATACATTCTTTCGTCTTTGCCCCATTCTGTTAGGAGGCAGTCCTCAGGTCCAGCCAGGGTGTGGGTGCCAGGAGGTGGGTACCGTGGGGAACCATCCCAGAAGATGCCCTCCACGCTCCACCGAGGACTCCGGGTGTCACAAAGTAACTCCCTGCTGCAGGGGGCCCGCTGTGGCGGCCGAGTCCCATGTTCTTGCCCCACCTGGCACCTGTCCTTGTTCCCCCGTCACAGGCTCTGCTGGTGCGGACGCCAACTTCAGCAGTCTCTACAAGGCCACGTTCGACAACATGACCTCCTACCTGAAGAAGAAAGAGGAGAGACTGCAGCAGCAGCTGGAGAAGAAGCAGCGGCGCCGGAGTCCCCCGCCCGGGCCCAACGGACAGGCCAAGAAGATGAGGCCCGGGGAGGCGACCTTGAGTTGCTGATTGTGGCGGTCAGTGGTGCCTCTCACCTCAAATTAGGAAAAGCTTTTTCACTTGTTCCCCTGCATCCTGGCATCTCCCTTCAAGAAGGAAAAGGTGAGGTCAGTTGTGACCAGCTCAGAGGACGGGACTGTCCCCCGGGCTCTAGAAAGAACATGCTGTGTCACCAGCACAGGCTCTTGCTGGGTGCCTGTGCCCCCTTTCTGGTTGAAGGGAAGCCAGACCGGTAGAGTGGAAACTCTCGAAGCACTTCCTTTTCACGTTGGAGGCCGCGTGCGAGCCTGTGGTGGCAGCAGCTGTGTTTCTGCTGTTCTCATCTGCCCTTCACGTCTGCTGCGTCTGCCTCTAGGAGCATCTGTGGGCCGATGTTTCTGGCACAGTGGACTTTTTCATGTTGTTCCCGCCATCTCAGCGTCCAGGTGATGCGCTGCCCCGCAGTAGCTGCTCGCCGCACAGGCTGTTGAAACGCAGCATGAACGCTTCAGCCCGCCCCAGCCCCAGCCCCAGCCATACCCCTGTGCTCAGGAGCTGCTCCTGGAGAGTGGCTCCCCTGTGGGAAGTGAGAAATGTGTTTCAGAGTCACAGGGAGCTCTGTCTGGCAGCGCTGGGGCACACGGTGAACTTGTTTCAGGAAGTGTGAGCACACGGGCCCGGCTGGCACCCAGTTTACAGGGAGGTGATTGAGGACGTCGTGGTGATTTGATTTGACCTTGGCGCACACTGCAGAGCCGCAGGGATGTTGCTGAATTTCAGTCACCAGTCAGCAAGGATGAACCTTTGCCACCTCCTGGAATGTTTAGCAGCAACATAATGTACCAAGCGAAACGCCTGGGTGCCTGCACCGTGTGCGAGTGAGGCGCGCACTGTGAGGACTGGGAAGAGGCTTCTGCAATGGGCAGGCTTTTGGGCGCGCCACGTGATCCGTTCAGGCCGGCTCCTGCCTGCTCTGCAGTGATGAAGCCTCCGCACAGGAACAGGCTCACGCTGGCGATGACTCTGACGTGGGGTGTCGCTGGGGACTGAGAATCCTTTTGTGTATCAAAAGCTGGAATGCTTCAAATTTTTCATAAGTGCCTTGTTTTCCTTTTAACACTGATCTGGAAACAGTGCTGTCTGCAAAGCTGAGGCCCACTCCTCTCTGCTGGGGATCAGGGGTTTTAGAAGGCAGGGGCCACGCTGGACCACCGTCCTGTCCGAGCAGCCTGGTCTCCTTCACGCTGCTGGGGCATCTGGCGCAGGGCACGCTCTCTCGTTCATAGTCTGCTTTGAAAGTCTTAGTTTTAGGAGAGGTTCAGGTTTGCCTTGCTGGCATCTTCACCTAAGATAGGGGCTGGCAGACAGGCCCATGCGCTGCCTCCCGCCCGCAGCCTGATAGATGGCCTGGGAATGGCTTTTTTACGTTTTAAAAATGGTTGAAAACAAATTAAAAATATATTTCGTGACATGAAAATCATGAAATTCACATTTCATTGCCTGAGAATAAACTTTTATGGACGCAGCCATGCCTGCCTGTCCACGTCTCATCTGTGGCTGCTTTGTGCTACTGCCGCAGAGCGGAGGGGCCTGGACTGAGACCGAATGGCCTCCCCACAGGGCCGCGTCTTTCCACGAGGACTGCAGGGCTTCTCCGAGGCTCTGCTTCCTCCCCAGCGGTGCCGGCTTCCTGCTATTCCTCAGCATCCTGCCTTGGTCCTGAGTTGGTCCCTCTGCCGGTAGCCGTTTGTGTGTCTCAGTGGATGGTGCAGCCGCCTTCTTGCTGGTACCTTGACTGATAGACTGGTTCCTGTTCACCTGCCCGAAGTCTCCCGGAAATACCTCGTACAGTTGTGTGGGTGGAACCCAGCTCCGCATGTGTTTAGGGTTCTGTCTCTTGCCCCTTCACCCAGAACAGCAGTACCCACCGCCTTTCTGTCCGCTGTGACTGCCTCGCAGCTGGGTCTGTTCTGTGAGACGTCGCCACCCTGATTGCCGTCTGCGAGGATCTCACGCCTTCAATTTCATCTGCTCCCTTCCGTTATTTTTTAGTTTCTGTGTATTCTACTTTTGGGACATTCATTCCTTGGACTTTGTTCTACCTCTTTAATTAAGAAAATGTGGTCATTGTATTTTTTTTTTTTTTTTGAGACAGAGTCTCGCTCTGTTGCCCAGGCTGGAGTGCAGTGGCGTGATCTCGGCTCACCGCAACCTCCGCCTCCTGGGTTCAAGCCATTATTCTACCTCAGCCTCCCAAGTAGCTGGAATTACAGGCACCCACCACCATGCCTGGCTAATTTTTGTATTTTCGGTAGAGATGGGGTTTTGCCATGTTTGCCAGGCTGGTCTCCAACTCCTGACCTCAGGTGATCCTCCCGCCTCGCCCTCCCAAAGTGCTAGGATTATAGGTGTCAGCCACTGCACCCAACCTGTTGTATTTAATTCTAAGCACTTTCTTCGAGACTGTCTCACGCTGTCACCCAGGCTGAATTGCAGTGGTGTGATCTCAGCTCGCTGCAGCCTCAACCTCCCAGGCTCAAGCAGTCCCCCCACCTTGGCCTCCCAGAGTGCTGGGATTACAGGCGTGAGTCACTATGCCCAGCCCCTCTTTCTCCACTTTGCTTACAGTATGCGTACTGTACATCTGAAAAGTGCATGTGAAATGCTAGAACTGGGATTTCAGCAACTGAATGCACGTGTGTGACTACCCACGAGAAGCAGGACACTTAGCACCTGCTGAGAAGCCCCCATGCCCATGTTCCCTTCTAGGCACTGCACACGCGTGCTGGCCGGCCTGACCTCAGTTTCCCTCTGTTGCTCTGGCTGCTTCTGCTTCACCCTCTGAGGCTCATCCCCCTTGTTGCTTGTGGTTGTGGATTGTTCATTCTCAGTGCTATGCCAAGTACTCCATTATGTGAAAATTCACAGCGCGTTCATTTTATTATTGATGGGCGTTTGGGTAGTTTCCACAGTTCGGCTGTTAGGAATAGTGCAGTGATGAACATGCTGGCACCTGTCTTCTGTTTTTTTTTTTTAATTTTTAGAGACAGTCTCGCTCTGTTGCCCAGGCTGGAGTGCAGTGGTATGACCTTGGCTCACTGCAACCTTAGCCTCCTGGGCTCAGGCGATCCTCCCACCTCAGCCTCCTGAGTAGCTGGGACTGCAGGTGTGTGCCAGCATGCTGGCTAATTTTTGTAGTTTTTGTAGAGATGGTGTCTTGCTCTGCTGCCCAGGCTGGTCTCGAACTTCTGGCCTCAAGCAGTCCTCCTGCCCTGGTTTCCCAAATCGCTGGGATTACAGGCATGAGCCACCGCCCCCAGCTAGCATCTGTCTTCTGGAACATATGTAAGCAATTTCTGTTGGGCGTGTACTTGCACGTGGAATTGCTGGCTCTCAGTTAATGCATGTTTCTCTTAGAAGATCCTGCCAGTCCTTCATCCCAGACCCCGACTCCAGCGTGGAAAACGCAGTGCATCCTCATGCCTCGTGTTCGCGACTGTGGTGGCTTATGATCGACTCGGAAGGCCCACAGTGTGTTTTGCAGGGGGCCGACCTGCGGTTCCTACAGACTGGTGTAGGAGCCAGTGATGCTGCCCACCTACGATCCAGACCTAACCTTGATCCTGTTCTCTGAGGCCACCTTACCAAAAGCTTGGCTCACCCAGTCTTAGATCACTCACCCTGGGGGAAACCTGCCGCAAGGTCACGAGGGCACTCAGCCAGCCTACAAAGGATACCATGGCAGAGAACTGAGGCCTCCTGCCAGCAGCCAGTAGCAGCTGACCAGCCACGAGGGCCCCTCCGGGACAGGAGAGCTTTCTATTCCTGCACCCCGTATATGTTGACGTGATACGTTTTTCTTTCTGATTTCCCTTGTGATTTCTTTGGTCCATGGGTTATTTGGAAGTATGGTTTAATTTCCAAACATTTAGGGTTTTCCTCCAGAATTGGTTGTTTCTGGTTTCTGGTTTTAATTCCATTGTGGTCTCAGAATTTACTTTGCTGACTTCCCTCTGTTTAGATTTGTTGAGCCCTGTTTTGTGCTTCATGGTTGGGGGATGACGATTGCATGTGCACGTGCAGAGGTGTGTGGCCCCACACGGCGTCTCCAGCTATCCCTGTCTTGCCTCTCCGTGCCCAGCGCACCCTTCTCAGCCCTGCTGTGTGACCCTGGAGCTGGGCCCTCCCTGTGCCCTCCTTTGCAGGTTGGCACAGTGTTTGGCTCTCACTGGAAGGAACTGGAGGGACTCCACAGGAGGGAGGGCCTGCCCTCCTGGTGCCAGTGTGCTTGCTTTTCCTGGCTTCCATGGTGCGTGCCTGCTAAACCTCACAGTGGGGGCGGGGGGGGGGCGGGGGCTCTCAGTGACAGTCTCCAGGAGTTTAGCGACACCCAGGTTCATTCATCATGGTGGGAAGGATTCCTGCTAAGCTTCCTTGTCTTTGTCCAGCTCCCAGGGGGTCTGCCTCCCTCCTGCCCCAGGGAGAGCTTCTGGGTGAGTCTCACTGGCACGCCTGCCCCGGGTTTCCTGCTCTCAGGCCTTGGCCTGCTGCACCTCGGCCAACTGCACCACCTGGCACATCATAGCCCCACTCAGGTCAGAGCTGCGTCTCAGCCGACGTGGGGTTCCGAGGTTCTCACGGGGATCCAGACTCAATGCTTGTAGGTTTGTTGTCTCAGTCCTGGAGGTGGAGGTTCTCCCGAGGTCTCAGCGCCCCTGTTCTTGGAAGTCTCTTTACATGTTAGTGGAACCCTCTGTTCCTTTTGAATCATTCTTCATGTTAAATGTTTCTGTCTCTTGACTGATACATGATGTGTCAGTCATCATGTAAGTATTCTGCGGCTGGTTTTGATTTTTTTGTCTTTATCCCTGGATTTCTGTAATTTGATAAGCTTTAGGGTATGTGTGTGTGTTCTGGGGTTTGTCAAGATTAGTAGGATTTGTCATTTTTATGCAATTTGGAAATATTCCAGCTATTCACAGACTCCTGCCCTGCCTCCTACAGTCCCAGGCACTCGAATGGGCTGCTTGCTCTGGACTCATGGGTCCGTGAGTCTCTGCTCACATTTTTCAGTTTGCGTTTCATTTTCGGTAGATTCTGTTTTCACGTCTTCAAGCTCACTGATCTTTCTTTTAAGCTGCTGTTACGCCATGGCCGTTTTCCGTATGAGCCATTGTATTTTCTCATCTCTATAAATTTGGTTTTGGTATTTTAAAAAATGTCTTCCAGGTAGGCTGGTGCTCACACTGGTGATCCCAATACTTTGGGAGGTTGAGGCAGGGGGATTGCTTGAGCCCAGGAGTTTGAGACTAGCCTGGGCAACACAGTGAGACTTCATCTTTAAAACAAATTTAAAAAGCTAGATGCTGTGGCTCACGCCTATAATCCCAGCACTTTGGGAGGCTGAGGCCAGTGGATCACGAGGTTAGGAGTTCAAGACCAGCTTGGCCAATATGGTGAAACCCTGTCTCTACTAAAAATATAAAAAATTAGCTGGCCACAGTGGTGCACTTCTGTTGTCTCAGTTATTTGGGAGGCTGAAGCAGAAGAATCGCTTGAACCTGGGAGGCAGAGGTTGCAGTGAGCCAAGTTTGCGCCACTGTACTCCAGCCTGGGCGACAGAGCAAGACTCCGTATAAAAAAATTAAAAAAAAAATTAGCCAGGTGTGATGGCACATGCCTGTAGTCCCCAGCTGCTCGGCAGGCTGAGGCGGGAGGATCACTTGAGCCTGGGAGTTTGAGGCTGCAGTGAGCCATGATCGCACCACTGCATTCCAGCCTGGGTGACAGAGTGACTATCTCAAAAAAAAAGCACACCAGTGTCTTCCATTTCTCTTCTAATCATAATCATGGCTTTAAAAAATACCCTTGGAAAAAAAAATACCCTTGAGCATATGGAGCAAATTTAAGATAATTGTTCCTTTTCTGCTAATTCATTGTCACTGTCATATCTAGGTCTGTTTCTGTTGACTGTGGACCACTTATGTGCAATCTGTCGGCCAAAGATGAGCTTACTGGGATGTAGCTCCATCGTAAGTCAAGGAGCATCTGCGATTTGTCCTCTGCTTGTGGGATATGTTTTTCTGCTACTGAGTCTGTCTAGTAAATTTTTGATAATGAACATGTGGAGATTTACATTGTTGAGTGCGAAGTTTTGTTACGTTCCTTTAAAGAATGTTACACTTTCTGGCAGGCTGTTAAGCCCCATGAAGATTAATTTGGTCTTTTTCAGGTTTGTTTTAAGCTCACTAGAGTGAGGCTGGAGTGGCCTTTCCTTGGGATGATTTAGTCCTTCCAAGGTGTGACCCTAGAATCCTGTGTATTCAGAAGTGTCTGCACACTGGCTGGAGGGACGAGGGTGATTTCTGTGCAAGGCGCAGGAATTGTTTGTCTTACCGTCGGGGGATTGTTCTTTCCTCAAAAGCTACTCTTTGGCCTCCTGGGGTTTTACAGAACGTGTAGGTCGGTGTTCATTCAAAGACCCTGATGGGACCCTGGTGCGTGTTTCTCTCCGTCTGTGCAGCTCCCCTCCCCTCTGCGGGTATTCTGTCCCAAATTCTAGCTGCCTTCGCCTTACCTACACCAGGGAGGCCAAGGGGCCTGCCCAACCCACTCCCCTTCCAGACAGGGGCCCTCCCATCTCCTGGACGGCTGCGGCCCCTGTGCAGAACTTCTGCAAGGGCACCTCGCAGTCTGGGGGCCTCTTCCCCAAGGAGTCCCCCGGTGGTGACTGTATTGCCTCAGGCTCACTGTGTACTAGGCAGGTCACATTGATGCTGCCCGAGGGGCAGGGGTTACCACCCGGTGGTTCAGGTGAGAAGCCCGAGGTCCAGGTGAGGAGTGTCTGGCTGCCCATGCGGTGTTTGGACAGTATGCCAGCCCCTGCCAGGAGGCCCAGCTTCTCCAGCCCAGCCCGCGCCCCCCAGGAAATGGCCCAGTTTACTTCCCTGGGGTGAAGGCCCTTGGCTGGCTGAGCGTCCCCTCTCCCAGCACTCGGAGGCACCTACAGTTGCTCGTTCATTTACTGCTGGGAGTGGAAACTCATACGCTGAGCGGCAGTGATGCTGCGGAGCTGACACCAAACCCCACACCTGCCTGGTCACCTGCTTCACCGAGGGCCTCAGCCCTCTGGGGTCAGGCGGCCATAGGGGTCCTGCCTATGTGGGACATCCGTTCTGTGGCCCTGCTCAGGATGGCACACATGGCGGGGACTGGCCCTGGGGTCGAGGCATGGGCTCAGCTACCACTCTGCAGGGATGCAGCCTGGGACCTCTTCCCGGCTGAACCATTTGGACCAGAATCGCACAGCAGCACCCGCTCCCCTACAGCAAGACCTCACCCAGGGGTCCCCACGGAGGAGGCAGGGAAGCTTGAGAGTCCCAGAGGAGTGTGGAGTATGCACCATGCTACACACACGTGCATCATACATGTACGTATGCATGTGCCACACCACCACACCATACATGCACACACACACACCACACCATACTACACTACACACACTCGTGCACCATACATGCACACCCACACACCACACGTGCACATTCCACACCATACATGCACACAACCACCACACCATGCTACACTACACTATACACATGCACCATACATGTACTTACACATGTACCACACCACATCACTTGTGCACACTCCACACCATACACGCACATACCATACCACACACTATACACATGCACCTTACATGTACATACACAGGTACCACATCATGCATTCGCATACCACACATCCACATACACATGTGCCACTAAACTCACGCACCATACATGCACATTCATGTGCTGCACCACACCACACTACACACACGCACCATACATGCACATACACTCATACATGGCACACATACACCATACAGGCACACACCACATATGCCACACAACACACACATGCACGCACCATAAATGCACACACGCACAACCACACACACATCACATACGCACATTCCTGCACCATATATGCATATATTCATACACCACACATATTCATACAGCACACATCACATCACAGTACACCACACCATGTATGCACTTATGCACCATATGTGCACATACACTCACATACATACACTCACACCACACATACCCTCACTACATACATGAACACAAACATCACATACGCACACTTGCACCATATGTGCATTGTGCACATACACACACCACATTACACTGTACACACGCCACACCACATGCGTACACATGTCCACTCGTGCACAGACACCATACAGATAAAGTACACACCACATATACCACACACATTATACCACTTACTACACCACACACAAACCATACATGCACATGCATACACACAAATACCATACCATCCCACTCACACCATACATGTACATACACACCCTACACATGCATACATGCACACAGCATCAAATACACAGACACACCACACATGTACATGTGGTACACAAACATGTACCACACTGCATACAGCTATGCACACACAAACACACCAGACCACTTACACATGCACACACACATTACACTATATAGACACCATACACACACCACACCACATACACGCCACATAGATATGCACATACACAAATACCACATCATACTATTTACACACACCATATATGCACGCACACCATACAGACACACCACACGCTCATACACATGCAGAGTTGGTCTGGAGATGGAGTCACTGCAGCCAGCAGGGGTGGCATGCAGACAGGAGGGCCTAACTCAGGCAGGCACGGCAGGTACACAGAGGTGGCCCCGGGAACCCTCCTCCTGCCCAGCCCCTCCCATCTACCCACCCACCACGTTTGGGGGTTGGGGACCTCCAGAGTAGATAGGGGCTTGCTTCCAACAGATATGGGAGAGGGCACCCATTAGGGAGAAGAACACAGAGGCCTTGGGAGTGAAAACTGACCATGGAAAGCAACAGGAACACATTCTGCTAAGGAGTGGAATGAAAATCCCTGGAGAACAAATTCCTGAGCAGGAGAACGGAACGGAAGAGTCAGCCGAGGAGAGTAAAGAGATGGGAACAGGAAAGAAAACCTGTGGGACGAGATGTTGCTGTGTTGCTCAGGCTGGCCTCCAACTCTTGGGCTCAAGTTATCCTCGTATCTCAGCCTCCCGAAGTACTGGGATGATAGGCATGAGCCATCACACCCAGCCAGAAAGCAGAGGTTTTTTTTTGTTGTTGTTTTTTGAGACAGAGTTTCGCTCTTGTTGCCCAGGCTGGAGTGCAGTGGTGTGATAATGGCTCACTGCAACCTCAACCTCCCACGTTTAAGAGATTCAACCTCCCAGGTTCAAGAGAACCTCCTGAGTAACTAGAATTACAGGTGTCCACCATGCCTAGCTATTTTTTTGAATTTTTAGTAGAGACGGGGTTTCACCATGTTGGCCAGGCTAGTCTCGAACTCCTGACAAGTGATCCGCCTGCCGCGGCCTCCCAAAGTGTTGGGATTACAGGCGTGAGCCACTGTGCCTGGCCTTCATTTTGCCTTTAAAAATCTCTGCTTGGCTGGGCGCGGTGGCTCACACCTGTAATCCTAGCAGTCTCGGAGGCCGAGGTGGGTGGATCACCTGAGGTCTGGCCAACATGGTGAAACCCCATCTCTACTAAAATTACAAAACTGAGCCAGTTGTGGTGGTGTGTGTAGTCCCAGCTACTTGGGAAGCTGAGGCAGGAGGATTGCTTGAACCCGGAGGTGGAGGCTGTAGTGAGCCAAGATCGTGCCATTGCACTGCAGCCTGGGTGACAGAGACTCCGTTTCAAAAACAAACAAACAAATTTGACAGGAAACAGTCACACAGTTCAGAAAGGATTATGCAAACCAGAATCAATAGTGACCTGATGATTCCGGGTTCCTGACGGTTCTAAACCACGGAGGCTGAAGGTCCCAGCTAAACAATGACAGCACCTCGGGGAAGTGGGGGAGACGTGCAGTGGGCTGTGGAAGGAGGCCAGAAGGATGCAGGCCCTAGTCCAGGCTGCTGGTGATGAGAACTAAACAGGGTACAGGGCGACGAGCAAGTTCTGGAGCCCGAGGAGCAGCCGCCGGCGCCAGCGCTGTGGGTGGAAGTCGCCGTCCCTCCTAAGGCGCAGCCAATGCGTTTGGGACCTGGGAGCAGAGCCCGCGCCTCCCCAGCGGCCTCCCCGGGGTCTCTCGGGATCACCTGGCCGGGGAGGAGGCCTCGGCTCCTCCGCAGAAACCCGGGGCGGCCGCAGGGAAGCAGCGCCCTCAGGTGACTCGAGGATGAGTCAGAGGAGCCCCGAGAAGGACCTCGCCCATCCCCGCCGGACTCCATCCTCCTGGATTAGGCGCGGAACGGCCCAGGCCACCAGGACCCGCACGTGCAGCTCAGTCCGCGGGCGCTACCTTAAGGCCGGCAGCAGAGGACGGGGCCGAGGCCGGGGCGGGGCTGGGGCTGGGGCTGGGGCTGGGGCTGGGGCTGGGGCTGGCAGAGGGCGGAGGGCGGAGGGCAGAGGGCGGGGAGGGCTCTCCGGGGAGGTCAAGGCCAGGGCTAGGCTTTCAGGGTCAGCCCTTTTTTCAGCCCTTTTCAGAGGGCTCCCCGGGGAGATGGGGAGGGGGGCGCTGTGAGCAGAGGGGCCCCGGGTGGAGAAGGTGCTGCAGGCCAGGGGTGGGGAGGGCAGCGCGGGCGGGGCAGAAACCCAGGTGGGGACTTGAGGTGGCCGAAGGGACCCTCGGGCTGCAGGGACAGGGGAGGGGAGCAAGGGGTATGGCTTGGGCAGGTGCCGGAAGACGGTGGGTGCCCTTTATTCTGAAGGGGGATGTGCTGCCCAGGGCAGTGGGACCTGGAATTACATTTTGAGATTTCCAGGAAAGTTTCAGGTGGAGGCAGAGGCTGGGCACAGAGGAAAATGTGGCAGTGGCAGAGTGTGGGGTGAGAGCTGCGAAGAGAGGAGGTCACTGAGGTGGACAGTGGGTCAGAGAGAGGGACAGAGAGAGGAAGAGGGACAGAGAGACAAGGAGAGGGATAGGAGTTTCATAAACATCCTGGACGGGTTTGGCAGCCATCAGCATTGCCTTCCATTCATGGACGAAGCGCGGGTGCCCAGAAGAAGTCAGAAGCCAGCATGGAAGCCCAGGCCTCCCTGCCGCCACCCGGTGCTGGCTGAGCTGCAAATGGCTGTGCAGAACCCCCTCCACGCCCCACCCTGGTCTGGCCCGGACCACAGGGCCCTTTGGTTCTTTTTTTTTTTTTTTTTTGAGACAGAGTCTCGCGCTGTCACCCAGGCTGGAGTGCAGTGGCGCGATCTCGGCTCACTGCAAGCTCCGCCCCCCGGGTTCACGCCATTCTCCCCCCTCAGCCTCCTGAGTAGCTGGGACTACAGGCGCCCGCCACCACGCCCGGCTAACTTTTTTGTATTTTTTGGTAGAGACGGAGTTTCACCGTGTTAGCCAGGATGGTCTCCATCTCCTGACCTCGTGATGTGCCCGCCTCGGCCTCCCAAAGTGCTGGGATTACAGGCGTGAGCCACCGCACCCAACCCGGCCCTTTGGTTCTTTTCCCAGATCCTAAGTCTGAGAGTCCGACCCACACTCAGAAGCAGTGCTTGGTGGAGTCTGCCCTGAAGATGCACGTCCAACAAACACACACCCAAGGTTATTTGTTGTGCTTTGTTCACAAGGGAGCACTGTGCAGCTGTGACAGATGAGTGACAATGTGGGGTGGTTCCCACGACCCGCTGCTGAGCATGAAGGCAGGTGCAGATGTGTGTCTGCAGTGTGTGCCCTTCAGGTAAGAGAAATGGGGAGAGAAGCAGTTACTCGGGTGCCCTGGAGGAAGGAAGGATAAACCAGGACCTAAAGAGAGTGGTTGCCTGCAGGTGTGGATGGGAGTGGGGCAGAAAGAAGGGAACATGAATGGAGTAGCAGGGATGGGGCGGGGCAACATTTTTCCAAGGAGACTTTCTGTGAAGTGCCCCATTCTTCGAATCACAGTGACATATCACAGCCCCCAAAATAAACAGTGAATATCAACCAGGTTGTGGGAGGAATCCCAAATGGATAGAAACAGTAACAAGCAAACTTCACTGTTCAAAAATAAGTTCACCACCCTGAATTCAGGGTGAAGGAAAGACACGAGTAACTGTGGGCCCGGGACGGTGGCTTACACCTGTAATTCCAGCACTTTGGGAGGCTGAGGCAGGATCACCTGAGGTCAGGAGTTCAAGACCAGCCTGGCCATCATGGCGAAACCCTGTCTCTACTAAAAATACAAAAATTAGCTGGGCATGGTGATGCACACGCCTGTAGTCCCAGCTACTGGCAAGACTGAGGCAGGAGGATGGCCTGAACCCAGGATGCGGCGGTTGCAGTGAGCTGAGACCACACTCCAGCCTGGGCTACAGAGTGAGACTCTATCTCAAAAAAAAAAAAAAAAAAAAAAAAAGTAACTTTGGAAAACAGGATTGTGATGGATACCCTAAGTTTAAAGACAAAAAGAACTGGACAGAATACCGGAGATCAAGCTTGTCCAACTCGCAGCTTGTGGGCTGTATGCGGCTCAGGACAGCTTTGAATGCGGTCCAAAACAAATTTGTAAACTTTGGTAAGACATCCTGAGATTTTTTTGTGATTTTTTTTTTTTTTTTTTAGCTCATCAGTCATCATTAATGTTAGTGTATTTTATGTGTGGTACGATACAATTGTTTCATGGTGGCCCAAGGAAGCCAAAAGATTGGACACCCCTGCTGTAGATCGTGAATGTTTTTCACACAGGGGTCCAGGCTAGCAGTTCTGAAATGTCTGTACACATGAGGATTGACCACACAGGGAAATCTAATCTAATCTACAGTGGACAGTGAGAGCCGGGGGAGGCCAAGGAAATTCACCCTTGGTGTTGGGTTGGCATCCGAGGTATCTGTGTAAACCCATGGTTTTTACCATGTATGTATGCAGGTGGATACAGGAATAAATGCAGAAGTGTGCCTATGCTTGGGCTATTATGTATGCACATCTTTTCTAAGTCTTTAAGCTCGAAGGGCCTAGAAACGATGATGTCCCAGCCACAGTGAGCTCACCTTGCACTCAGATCTTCGTTTTCCAGCACTATTCTCTCTTTCTTTCTTTCTTTCTTTTTCTTTCTTTCTTTCTTTCTTTCTTTCTTTCTTTCTTTCTTTCTTTCTTTCTTTTCTTTCTTTCTTTCTTTTTCTTTCTTTCTTTCTTTCTTTTTCTTTCTTTCTTTCCTTCCTTCCTTCCTTCCTTCCTTCCTTCCCTTTCTTTCTTCCTTTCTTTCTTTCTTTCTTTCTTTCTTTCTTTCTTTCTTTCTTTCTTTCTTTCTTTTCTTTCCTTCCTTCCTTCCTTCCTTCCTTCCTTCCTTCCTTCCTTCCCTTTCTTTCTTTCTCTCTCTTTCTTTCTTTCTTTCTTTCTTTCTTTCTTTCTTTCTTTCTTTCTTTCTTTCTTTCTTTTTCTTTTTCTTTCTTTTCTCTCTCTTTCTTTCTTTCTCTCTCTCTCTCTCTCTCTCTCTTTCTCTCTCTCTCTTTCTTTCTTTTTTTTTTTTTTCCTTTCGGAGTCTTGCACAGTCACCTGGGCTGGAATGCAATGGTGTGATCTCGGCCTACTGCAACCTCTGCCTCCCGGGTTCAGGAGATCCTCCTGCCTCAGCCTCCCGAGTAGTTGGGATTACAGGCTTCCACCATCATGCCTGGCTAATTTTTTTGTGTTTTTAGTAGAGATGGGGTTTCACTGTTGACCAGGCTGCTCTCAAACTCCTGACCTCATGATCCACCCGCCTTGGCCTCCCACAGTGCTTGGATTACAGGCTGCGCCTGGCCTCCCAGGCTGGGATTAAACTGCACCTGGCCTCTTTTTTTTCTTTTTTTTTTTTTTTAATGTAGTCCCTATGGCTATAAACTTCCCTATTAGTACTGCTTTTGCTTTTTCCCATAGTTTTGATGTATTGTGTTTCTATTATCACTTGTTTCAAGAAAACTTTCAATTTTCTTCTTAATGTCATCATTGACCCACTGGTCACTCAGGAGTATATTGTTTTTGTTTTTTTTAATTTTTTTTTTTAGATGGAGTCTTGCTCTGTCGTCCAGTCTGGAGTACAGTGGTGCAATCTTGGCTTACTGCAACCTCCACCTCCTGGGTTCAAGCGATTCTAGCATATTGTTTTATCTCCATGTATTTGTATAGTTTTCAAAATTCCCCTTGGTACTGATTTCTGGTTTTATTCCATTGTGGGCAGAGAAGATGCTTGATATTATTTCGGTGTTTTGAATGTCTTAAGACTTGTTTTGTGACCTAACACATGATTTCTCCTTGAGAGTAATCCATGTGCTGAGGAGAAGAATGTATATGCTAGAGCTGTTGGATGAAATGTTCTGTAAATATCTGTGAGGTCCATTTGGCCTGTAGCAGAGATTATGTCTGATTATTTTTGTTGGTTTTCTGTCTGAAAGATCTGTTGAATACTGACAGTGGGGTGTTGAAGTCTCCAGTTACTGGTGTATTGGGGTCTGTCTCTCTCTTTAGCTCTGATTATATTTGCTTTGCGTATCTGGGTGCTCCAGTGCTGGGTGCATATATATTTACAATTGTTATATCCTCTTGCTGAATTGACCCCTTTATTATTTATGTAATGGCATTCTTTGCCTCTTCTTTAGTTTTTGTCTTGAAATCTGTTCTGTCTTACAGAACTCTAGCTACTCCTGCTGCCTTTGGGTTTCCATATTCATGGGATATCTTTTTCCATCTGTTTATTTTCAGTCTATGTGTGTCTTTGTAGATGAAGTGTGTTTCTTGTGGGCAGCAGATCATTGGGTCTTTTTTTGGTTTTTGTTTGTTTGTTTTTAAATCCTTTCAGCCACTCTATGTCTTTTCTGGAGAGTTTAGTCAATTCTCCGTCAGTGTTATTGCTGATAAGAAAGTACTTACTCCTGCGGTTTTGTTATTTGTTTTCTGGTTGTTTTGTGGTCTTCCTTCTTTCCTTCCTGTCTTCTTTTCAGTGAAGGTGATTTTCTCTGGTGGTATGATTTAATTTCTTGCTTTTTGTTATTTGCATATTAATTGCATTTTTTTTTTTTTGATTTGAGGTTAACATGAGGCTTGCAAATACTATCTTATAATACATTATCTTAAACTGATGACAGCTTAACATTGATTGCATAAACAAACAAGCAAAAAGAAAACTAATGAAAACTCTACACTTTAACTTCATCCCTCTGCTATTTAACCTTTTGTTGTTTCTATCTATACCTTATTGTACTGTCTATGTCTTAAAAAGTTGTGGTAGTTATTTTTGATTGGTTCGTCTTTTAGTCTTTCTACTTAAAAGTAGTTTACACACCATAATTACAGTGTTATAATATTCTATGTTTTTATGTTTTTCTGTGTACTCTTTTTTTTTTTTTGAGATGGAGTCTCGCTCTGTGGCCCAGGCTGGAGTGCAGTGGCCAGATCTCAGCTCACTGCAAGCTCCGCCTCCCGGGTTCACACCATTCTCCTGCCTCAGCCTCCCGAGTAGCTGGGACTACAGGCACCCGCCACCACACCCGGCTAGTTTTTTGTATGTTTTAGTAGAGACGGGGTTTCACCGTGTTAGCCAGGATGGTCTCGATCTCCTGACCTCGTGATCCACCCGTCTCGGCCTCCCAAAGTGCTGGGATTACAGGCTTGAGCCACTGCGCCCGGCTCTGTGTACTTATTATTACCAGTGACTTTCATACCTTCAGAAGATTTCTCACTTCTCATTAATGTCCTTTTCTTTCTTTAGCGTTTCTTGTAGGACAAGTCTGGTGAGGAGTGTTCTGTAACCTTCTTATACTTGAATATTGATCTCTTTCTCTAGGTTTGGAAAGTTCTTTGTTGTTATCTTTTTGAATAAACTTCTACCCCTGTTTCTTTCTCTGCCTCCTCTTAGATTCACCCCTTTGAGGCTATTTTCTAGTTTTTATAGGCATGCTTCATTATTTAATAATGCCCCTAGGCATTTAATAATGTGTTAAACATGTGTTAAATATGGTACATTCATTTTACGGGTTACTATACAGCATTTAAAAGAATGTGAAATCCCTCAGCTTTTGTTTGTCTGGGAAAGTCTTTATTTAAGGATATTTTCTCACCAGATGTACTATTCTAGGGTAAAAGATTTTTTTTTTTTTTTTCCTTCAGCACTTTAAATACATCATGCCACTCTCTCTGGGCCTGTAAGGTTTCCACTGAGAAGTCTGCTGCCGGTCATATTGTAGCTGTACTGTATGTTATTTGTTTCTTTTCTCTTGCTACTCCTAGGATCCTTTCTTTGTCCTATGGAAGCTTGCTTATTAAATGCCTTGAGGTACTCTTCTCTGGGTTAAATCTGCTTGATGTTCTATACCCTTCTTGTGCTTGAATATTAATGTCTTTCTCTAGGTTTAGAAAGTTCTTATTATTATCCCTTTGAATAAACTTCTACTCCCATCTCTTTCTCTTCCTCCTCTTTAAGGTCAGTAACTCTAGTTTTGCCCGTTTGAGGCTATTTTTTAGGTCTTGTAGGCATGTTTCATTATTTTTATTCTTTTTTCATCTCCTCTGATTGTGTGTTTTCAAATAGCCTATCTTCAAGCTCACTGATGTTTTCTTCTGTTTGATCAGTTCTGCTATTAAGAGACTCTAATATGTTCTTCATTATGTCAATTGTGTGTATCAATTTCAGAATTTCTGCTTGACGCTCTTGAATTATTTCAACCTATTTGTTAAATTTATCTGATAGAATTCTGAATTCTGTCTCTGTAATTATGTTGAATTTCTGTGAGTTTCCTCAAAATAGTTCTTTTGAATTCTCTGTCTGAAAGATCTCATATCTCTGTTTCTCCAGGATTGGCCCCTGCTGCCTTATTTAGTTCATTCACATTGTCCTGGGTGGTCCTGATGCTTGTGGATATTCATTGGTGTCTGGGCCTTGAAGAGTTAGGTATTTATTTTAGTCTTTACAGTCTGGGCTTATTTGTATCCATTTGTATCCATTCTTCTTGGGAAGGCTTTCTAGGTGTTTGAAGGGACTTAGGTGTTTTGATCTAAGCTGTATCTGCGCTGGGCAGGGAGGCGGCGGGGAGCACCTGAAGCCCAGTAACAGTGTGGTTGTTGCAGACTCATTGAGGTATTTATTGCCTTGGTGGTCTTGGATAGGATCCAGAAGAATTCTCTGGCTCACCTTGCAGAGATTTTGTTCTCTTCTCTTACTTTCTCCCAAACAAATGGAGTCTGTCTCTCTCTGCTGAACTGCCTGGAGCTGAGGGTAGAGTGATACAAGCACCCTCGTGGCCACCACCACTGGGACTGTGCTGGGTGAGATCTGTAGCCAGCACAGCACTGGATCTCACCCAAGGCCCACCGTAATTACTACCTTGCTGCTGCCTATGTTTACTCAAGGCCACAGGGCTCTACGATCAGCAGGTGGTGAAGCCAGCCAGGCTTATATTCTTCCTTTCAGGGCAGTGAGTTCCCCCAGGCCCCAAGTGGGTCCAGGGTTGCCATCTGGAAGCCAGAAACTGGAGTCAAAAACCGTAGAAATCTAGCTGGTGTTCTATTCTATTGCAGTTAAGCTGGCACTCAAACCACAAGACAAATTTCTTCCCACTCTTTCCTCCCACTTCCATAAGCAGAGGAGCCTCCCCCGTGGCAACCACCATTACAGGCCCATGGAGAGTATTACCTGATTACCGTCAGTGTTCACTTAGGGCCCAGTAGGCACCCCCTTGCCCAAGGCAGGTCCAGAATTGCTGTTCAAGAGACAAGGCCTTGCATCAGGGACCCCAAGAGCCCACTTGGTGCTCTACCCCATTGTGGCTGAGAGAGAACCTGAAACCAGCACATCTCAGTCTCACTCAAGGCCCATGGTGCACTACCTGGTATCGTTACTAGTTATTCAGCGTCCAAGGGCCCTTTCGTCAGTGAGTGATGCATCCTGCCAAGACTGAGTCCTTCCCTTCAATGCAGTAGGTTTCTCTCTGGCCCAGGGTGTGTCTGGAAGTATCATGCAGGATCTAGGGCTTGGAACGGGTGTCTCACAACTCTGCCCAGTGCCCTGTCCTGCTGTGGCTGAGCTGGTATGCAAGATGCAAGACAAAGTCCTCTTTATTTTTCCCTCTCCTCTCCTCTCCTCAGGCAGAAGGAAGGAGTCACTTTCGTTGCCGTGAGCTGTGCTGCCTGGAGTTGGAGGAGGGATGGTGCAAGCACTCCCTTAGCCACCAAGCTGGTGTCTAACTAGGTCACATGTCCCCCAAGCCCACTGGGTCTGAGCCTAGCACAGCACTAGGTCTTGCCAAGGAGTTGCAGTCCTTGTGGCCTAGACTGCCTTTAAAGCTTATTTAGGCCCCCAGAGAACTTTAGCCTGTGGTGGCAAAGCTTGCTGAAGTTCCAGTCACTGGGATGGGCAGTTTCCCTCTGACTAGGGCTGGTCTAAGTGTTCCCTCCATGGGTGGGCGCTGGCTGAGTTCAGCCCAGTATTGCTTTCTGTTGTGACAAAGCAGCAGCACTGAGTTCAATGCAAAGTCCCACAATCACTGCACCTTGCCTCCCACAAGCACGCAGATGGTTGCTCTGTGCCATGCAACAGCTGCCAGGGGGTGGCAGAGGGATGGTGTCAGCAATTAAAGAGTGCCTTTCCTACCCCTCTTTGGTGCCTCTTTCAGTAATATGAAGTTAAAACTGATTGCTCACCTGATTTTTTTTTTTTTTTTTTTTGAGACGGAGTTTCACCTTATCACCCAGGCTGGAGTGCTGTAGCGTGATCTTGGCTCACTCTAACCTCCACCTTCTGGGTTCAAGCGATTCTCCTACCTCAGCCTCCTGAGTAGCTGGGATTACAGGCACCCGCCACCATGCCTGACTAGTTTTCGTATGTTTAGTAGAGATAGGGTTTCACCATGTTGGCCAGGCTGGTCTTGAATTCCTGACCTCAGGTGATCACCTGCCTCGGCCTCCCAAAGTGTTGGGATTACAGGCGTGAGCCACTGCGCCCAGCCTGATTTTTAGTTCTTAATGCAGGTGCTTTTTTGTGTAGATTGTTGTTAAATTTGGGAGGACAATTGGTGGAGGATTCCATTTGGCCATCTTGTTCCACCTCTTTTCCCCTGTGTTGTTTGTTTGACACGTCCCATCATTCTTTGAGCACTGCCTTCCTTCTATAAAAAAAAAGATTTCAGGCTTATTTTGCACCTTTCCTGCCCAAGCTCTAGACTCAGTCATTTCTCCAGGAGCCCTGATTTCATATATTGGAGAATGGTGTTTAGAAACCAAGATCTGGGCTCTAGGTGTGTTTATTGCTGTTGAGGTCTAACGCCCTCTCAGTGGACAGAGCAAGGAAACAAGCACATTAATACACACATTTCTATGCAGATCTATTTTGCATTCACTCATATATATTGAAGACCATGAGTGCACACCAGTTCCTCCAGCCCAACCCCATGGAGCGCGTTCTCGTTTTCTCCCTCTCCAGATTTGTGACTCCCTTTTCCAACAGTGAGAAACCTGGCTCCCATTATCATCAATGTATTTACTATTGTATCAATCCCCAGTGTCTAACCAATCTCCAGGGGATGACCCCACCTCCTAACGTGGATGCCCTGACCACTCTTCTTGGGCCCTGGCACCCTGTGGGCCACTGATGTCCCCATAAATAAACCCTCCTCACCCCTTTTGGGATCTGGAACTCTGCACCAGGACAGTGCTGGGGCCAGGTCCCGTGGATGCCTCCTCATCACACTGGGGCTTCTGGAGGCAAGAAGTCTGAGATCAAGGTGCTGGCCTGGTCAGGTTCCCAGTAAGGGCTCCCTTCCTGGCTTGTGGACAGCTACCTTCATGCTGTATTCTCACACAGACTTTCTCCTCTCCTAGAGGGGTACCAATCCTATCAGATAAGGTCCCACCCTTAGGACCTCATGGAACCTTCCTTATTTACCTCCTAATAGCCCTATATCCAATGCAGTCACATAGGGATTCAATATTTGTTGGGGGATACAACTTGGTCCATAGTGCCCAGATGGGCCCTGCCACCCTGCCGTCCTATGCTGGTCTGCCATCTTGGCCCCTCCACCACCTGGACTCTGATACCTACTCCAGGCCTGTGATGCTGCCCCTCCTCCTGCTGCTGCCCTTCACACCACTGGGGCTCCACCATCATCTTGCTCAGTCTAATGGATATTAGACTAAATTATTAAGGAAGGGAGAGAAGGAGAGAGTGAGGAAGGAAAAGGAAGAGGAATGGATGAAGTTGAAAATTTATTAACTTTTTGAATTTAGGTTTTACGTATTTTAAAACATTTACTTAGTGGCTCATAGGTTCAAAGTTTGTTTGTCTTTCCTAAAAAATTCTTCCTTTTACTACTAAGCCAGGACCCTCATTATCCCTCATAATGCTATTTGTCTCAAAGTCACTTTTGTGTGATATCAAAATTGTGACAACAGCTTTCTTTTGATTTAGTATTTTCTTGGTATATTTTCCCCAACTCTTTTCTTAGTCCTTCTTTTTTCATTATATTTTAGGTATGTCTCTTGTAAACAGCAGATGGCTGGATTTTTTTCTTTTACTTTAAGAAATCTGTCTTTTAACTGACAAGATTATATATTTATATGAAATAGAATTCTCGTATATTTTGACTCAGTTTTCCCAACTTATTTTGTATTTTCTTTTTACTGCATCCACTTTTTAACTGTCGTCAACCCCCTTCTTTTGGGTTGGTTGTGTTTTATCCACCCCCTCCTCTTTTCCTCACTCCACTGGTTTGCAAGTTATACATTTGATTTATCTTCTTTCAGTGCCATGCTCTGATAAAATAAAGGACATTTATTACAGAAAAAAACCCGATAGTGTAACAGCTACCACTCCCTGGTGATGAGTAAGCACCCAGTGACATGGAGCATGGATTTGCTCTTAGATAAGGAGGAACAGAGACCCTCTGGAAGGGCTGTGGGGATGCAGTGGTGGGGTGGCTAGGCTCAGCATTGAGGAGCCCCCATAACTCATGCTCATTCCCTGCACACAGTGAGGACTGTGGAAGCGTTTCTTCTGCTTCTCCTAAAGTGGGCCCTGGAAACTGAGCTGTGGCTGATGGATTGGCCTCTTGGGGGTATCCAGGGAGTATGTGGGAGATGTGGACCAACAGACTTGATGATTGTTCCGCAAGCACAATCTTCCTGGGGAAAAGAACAAACAGCTCAGGCAGTGAGATCCCAATAAAATGAAGATGGGAATTTATTGTTGAGGAAAAATACATGCTATGTTTGAATGCTTGTCCTTTCCAAAACCCATGTAGAACTGAATCCCCAATGTAGAGATTAAGTTTAAGAAGTGATTGGGGCTGGGCATGGTGGCTCACGCCTGTCATCCCAGCACTTTGGGAGGCCAAGCCTGGTAGATCACCTGAGGTCAGGAGTTTGAGACCAGCCTGGCCAACATGGTGAAACCCCGTCTCTGCTAAAAATACAAAAATTAGCTGGGTGTGGTGGCGGGTGCCTGTAATCCCAGCTACTCAGGAGGCTGAAGCAGGATAATTGCTTGAACCCAGGAGGGGGAGGAAAAAAAGGTTTAAGACACTTGATATCACAAAGTAGGATCACAGATCATTGTAAAATAAGTCGTTCATGCTGGGCACGGTAGCTCATGCCTATAATCCCAGCACTTTAGGAGGCTGAGGTGGGCAGATCACCCAGGTCAGGAGTTCAAGACCAGCCTGGCCAACATGGCAAAACCTCATCTCTACCAAAAATACAGAAAGTAGCAGGGTGTGGTGATGGGTGCCTGTAGTCCCAGCTACTCAGAGGTTGAGACAGGAGAATCACTTGAACCCAGGAAGCAGAGGTTGCAGTGGGCCGAGATTGCACCACTGCACTCCAGCCTGGTGACAGAGCGAGACTCCATCGAAAATAAAATAAAATAAGTCATTCACTTAAGTGAATTAAATGATAAATTATGTCTTTTTCTGACCTAATTAATCCTTTAAGATATTAGGTTCCCTAAAGTCCAAACAATGACATAATTCGGCTTATTTAGTACAAAAATTAAATAGGAAGCATTGTCCAATATGAAATGGTGTTAGATTTTCTTTGGGCTGTATTTGTATAAATATGTTATTGGTATGTGTTCCAAAATTTTGGGAAACTCCTGTAATTCTGATATAACAGTGTACATTATCAGAAATGATCATGATTGTTATGTTAAAATTATTGTGTGCCATAGAGGTAACAAATTTCCTTGTCAATTGTGGCTTTGACTATGGCTGCCCTAAAACTTTCTGTCATTCGCGAACAATTGTCTTATTTTGGTCCTATTTAGAGGATGATTTTATAATCAGCTATAAAACTCTACCAGGTGCTCTTGAATGCAGGTTTCTGGGAACTTTGGAGATTGTGACATCAGAATAGAGGAAAAGCTTTCAGGGCTCAGGGAGAGTTAAAATGTTCACGAGTGTCAGGCAGAACAGGAGTTAACTGCATGGACTGAACTGATCTTTTTGACTTTTTGCTTAAAATGCTTGCTGATCCTTTGTTTTGTTTTTCAGAGTCTCAAGACTTTTCTTTTAAATGATCGACAGTGTTTAACAATTTAGTGTACTTTTAACAATTTGGTATACTTATTATAGAAAATAATGTTTTCAAATTGTTTTCCTTCTTTCTTTCAATTTTTTTTTTCTAATTTGGAGTCCCTGAAAACTAAGCTGTGCTTTCTTAAAGCCCTGTGAACTGAAACCACACAACTTAAACTTCAGAAGAAAATAACAGCAACATATTTACATACATAAGCCACTTTCATACCTGCCTACTGATGTATAGACTTCAGAGTCGTGTGGCCTATATCACATTTTCAGGATTGTTCTTTTGGTTGTTGTTGTTTTTCTCCCTTTCTCCCCCTATTTTCTCTTCACAGGACATGAGACTTCACAACCTGCTAAAAAGGAGCTTTGGGGACCTACCCATCTAGGAATAAACTGTCCTAACCATAAGAAATCATATAAAACCTAAGATCAGAGACTCATTTTCTTCTAAACTGCTTTCTCCAAAAGATTTTAAAGAAGGAAAGGGGGGACATGTGAAAGGAAAATATCTTGGGCCCCCCAAATCCCTAAAAACTAAAAGGAAAATTCAAGCTGGAAACTACTCAGGGCAAACCTACCTTTCATTCTATTCAAAGTCACCCCTCTGCTCACTGAGATACATGCATATCTGATTGTCTTCTTTGGAAAGGCTGGATACTCAAAACAGTGCAACCATTTGTCTCTCACCTACCTGTGACATGGAAGTGTTTGAAATGTGTGCTCCCCATGCCATAAATAGCACTTGAACATAAATTAATTTATTTAGTAAGGCCATTTTTACTTCCTGCAGAAAGGGGACACTCGCCGGCAGTTTTGCCAGGAGAGTACACCCAACAAAGGAGACAGGCTCATTTATAACCTGACAAATCCACCCTACTGCTGTGTCCAGTTTCCATTGTCTGGAACGGGACCTCACATTCTGTATTCGTCCCGATTGGCTAGCAACTTAGAACTTTCTTTTTTTTTTTTTTTGAGATGGAGTCTCGCTCTGTCGCCCAGGCTGGAGTGCAGTGGCCGGATCTCAGCTCACTGCAAGCTCTGCCTCCCGGGTTTACGCCATTCTCCTGCCTCAGCCTCCCGAGTAGCTGGGACTACAGGTGCCCACCACCGCGCCCGGCTAGTTTTTTGTATTGTTTTTTTTAGTAGAGACGGGGTTTCACCGTGTTAGCCAGGATGGTCTCGATCTCCTGACCTCGTGATCCGCCCGTCTCGGCCTCCCAAAGTGCTGGGATTACAGGCTTGAGCCACCGCGTCCGGCCACAACTTAGAACTTTCTAAAAGAGGCAAAGGTAGAGGGGAACAAAGGAAGGAGGAAGTAACTTGTGGAATGCGGAGAAAGGTAAACACTTTTAAATAAGGAAGAAGAACAGGCTATGACCTAATGCTTGCTTGGACCAGTATAAGCATGCCAGGACAAATATTTAGGGGTACGGGTCTTTGAATAAATTTTGCTTCCAAGAGAAGTTACTATTTATTCCTAATTAATTAGATGGAGAGGAAAGTCTTTGAAGAGGAACCTCTACTTTTGCTTTTTACAGAAGCCTTTGCCTTTCTGGATGGAACCAATGTACTTCTTATATATATTGATTAATGTCTTATGTCTCCCTAAAATGTATGAAACCAGGCTGCACACTGACCACCCTGGGTACGTGTTGTCTGGACCTCCTGAGGCTGTGTCACGGGCATGTGTCCTTAACTTTGGCAAATAAATCTCCTAAAATGATTGAGACGTGTCTGGTCATTTTTCTCAATTGACAACTATACACCTGAATGTCAGGTTAGTCGACAGAAAGGACAAGAGAGGGACACAAGGCCAGGTGTGGTGACTCACACTAAAAATAGTTAAAATCATAAAATTTATGTTACACAGTATGTATTTTACCACACACACACACAGACATTGTGCAAGACCAAACACCTGACCTGTGGATGTCCATACCAGGAGGGGGTGTGGTCAGCACAGAGGCAGTCCTGGAGGTAGACATCACCTGGTCTAGAATAATACAATGCCTGGGCGCAGTGGCTCGCACCTGTAGTCCCAGCACTTTGGAAAGCCGAGGAGGGTGGATTGCTTGAGCCCAGGAGTTCAAGACCAGCCTGGGCAACAGTGAGACCCCATTGCTACAAAAAATACAAAAATTAGCCAGGTGTGGTACGCACCTGTCATCCCAGCTACTCAGGAGGCTGAGATGGGAGAATCCCTTGAGCCCCGGAGGTGGAGGCTGTAGCGAGCCAAGATAGCACCACTGCACTCCAGCCTAGGTGACAGAGACTGTCTCAAAAAAAATAAATAAATAAAAATAACTAAAAAACTCAAAAACCAAACATTTTCCTCCCATGATGGGAGGACAGTAAGAGCTTTTTCGTGGGTGCCTGTGTCTGCACAGCCCTGCATGGGTGCACCACATTCGCGATTTCATTTAATCTTCACAACGGGTG
Source organism: Macaca mulatta (assembly GCF_049350105.2). Classification (NCBI taxonomy): domain Eukaryota; kingdom Metazoa; phylum Chordata; class Mammalia; order Primates; family Cercopithecidae; genus Macaca; species Macaca mulatta. Next base: position 4,671,769 of record NC_133408.1, read on the forward strand.
ATGTGACTCTTACCCCTTTTAATGAAGGCAGTGGAGGCCCAGGAGGTTAAGTAAAGAATTGATTTTTTGCCAGCGCGGTGGCTCACGCCTGTACTCCCAGCACTTTGGGAGGCCGAGGAGGGCGGATCACAAGGTCAGGAGATCGAGACCACGGTGAAACCCCGTCTCTACTAAAAATACAAAAAATGAGCTGGGCGCAGTGGCGGGCGCCTGTAGTCCCAGCTACTTGGGAGGCTGAGGCAGGAGAATGGCGTGAACCCAGGAGGCAGAGCTTGCAGTGAGCCGAGATCACGCCACTGCACTCCAGCCTAGGGGACAGAGTGAGACTCCGTCTCAAAAAAAAAAAAAAAAAAAAAAAGAATTGATTTTTTTTTTTAATTGAATCGGAGTCTCACTCTGTCACCCAGGCTGGAGTGCAGTGGCATGATCTTGGCTCACTGCAAACCCCACTGCCTGGGTTCAAGTGATTCTTGTGCCTCAGCCTCCCAAGTAGTTGGAACTACAGGTGCATGCCACCATGCCCGGCTAATTTTTTTTTTTTTTTTTTTTGGTATTGAACTCTTGACCTCAGGTGATCCGCCCGCCTCAGCTTCCCAAAGTACTGGGATTACAAGCATGAGCCACTGTGCCCGGCCAAAGAATAGATTTTGAATGTAAACCCGGCTATCTGGCTGCAGAGGCAGAGTCCCTGCTGGCCCAGGGGAGATCACCAGGGCGGCAGGCCCCGCTGCTGGAAAGACCCAAGCTGGGGCCTGGGAGCCTCCTTTGCAGCCTCCACCCAAGTAAGTGTTTCCTCCTCACCCCGGGCGGTCCCTGCCCACTCCAGTCAGCAGCTCCAGAACAGAATCACCCAGGGTTCCACCCTTGCAAAACACCTGCTTTCTTCTGCATCAAAACCCTTTCTTGTCAGTTGCAATTAGAAATAATTAGAGGAGCTAATTCCCATTAAATTGTCAATGACTCATCAAGGCATCCATGCTTGCTTTTTGTTTTTTTAAAAGCTTCCAACTCAATATTTTTCTATTCTTCCTTTGAACTATTCTTGCTCCGATTGAATCAAAGCAGGACCCGGCACCACCTCCCTTTCCCTCCCTGGGGTTTCCCATTTCCCAGTCTTCCAGGAGGGTTAGGAGGCACTCTCCATCCTTTTGTCAACTGGCAGTCACCACCTTGCATTTTAATAATGGACAGTTCCCTAATGGAGAAAAGTGAATCTCTGGTGGAGGAATGACAATTTCATTTTTCCTGTGGGGAGAGGCAGGAGGACAATGTGTGTGTCCTCTGCCAGGGGTACTGACCGCTCGCTCAGGGGAGGGCAACTGTGCCCACGGCTGCTTCCCCAGGACGTCGCAGCTCCAGAGCAAGAGAAGTGAGGAGCAAATCTCAGCGCAAACGGAGAGAAAGCATCTCCTGATCCACTGCTAGCAGCAGGGGAAATGGAAAACCGCAGGGAGGGAAAGGCAGTGGAGTGTGTGCATGTGTATGTGCATGCCTGTGCGTGTATGTGCATGTGTATGTGCATGCCTGTGGGTGTGTGCATGTGCATGTGTGTGCGTGCCTGTGTGTGCCTGTGCATGTGTGTACGTACGCGTGTGTGCGTGCCTGTGCATGTATGTGCCTGTGCGTACGTGTACCTGTGCATGTGTATGTGCGTGTGTGCGTGCCTGTGTGTGCCTGTAGGTGTGCATGTGTGTGTGCGTGCGTGTACTTGTGCATGTGTATGTGCATGTGCGTGCCTGTAGGTGTGCATGTGTGTGCCTGTGCATGTATGTGCATGTGTGTGCATGCCTGTGTGTGCCTGTAGGTGTGCATGTGTCTGTGCGTGCATGTCCGTGTGTATGTGTTGTGCCTATGCATGTGCCTGTGCATGTGTCTGCATGCCTGTGCATGCATGTGCCTCTGTGTGCGTGTACCTGTGCATGTGTATGTACGTGTGTGCGTGCCTGTGTCTGTAGGTGTGCATGTGTGTGCCCGTCCGTGTGTGTACCTGTGCATGTGCATGTGCGTGTGTGCGTGCCTGTGTGTGTCTGTAGGTGTGCATGTGTGTGCCCGTCCGTGCGTGTACCTGTGCATGTGTATGTGCGTGTGTGCGTGCCTGTGTGTGCCTGTAGGTGTGCATGTGCGTGCCTGTGCGTGCATGTGTGTGTGTACTTGCAGCATTTGGGTCCTTCACATAATGGTTGCTCTCATTTCCGGAGAATTTTTGATGCATTGGATTAAAAGCTGCCCAGCTCGGAGAGCTGTGAAAGGCTTTTTAAGGCCCTTATTCTTCCCTTTCCCTCCTGTCATGTGGTTCCCCAGCGAGGTGCCCCTGCTTCCCAGGCTGCTGGAGCACACTCCAGCCTCAAACATGCGAAGGACCTGTTCCCCTGTGTGTCTTTAGGACACAGTCTCTCCTGAACTCAGTAATTTTCAGCTTTTGCTTCATTTCATCATTTCCATTGGCTACAGATGATAGAGTTTAAAGGGAACCATTACTCTGCGGTAGACTCAAGGCTCCAGTCCCTGGGACCTCACCGAAGCTCGGAAGAGGACCTCTGGCCCCCCAGGAAGGTCCCGTGCAGTCTTTAGGGAAGATCTTCCTTCCCATCCCATGGGGCCTTTGCTTTTCTCACTCACTTGCTCTAGGGCAATTTTAAAAAGCCAATTCTTGGAAGAGCCAATTTGCCAAATGACCAGCTTCCCAATGTATTGCTTCTTTGAACTAAGTCGTTTTCCTTGGGCGTTGTCAATTTGTGTTTCTATCAGCACACTGACCCTTCATTCTGTCTCTGCCTCAGTGCCCCGGTGATGGGGTGTGTGGGGAGCAAAGACAGGGGGGATTTGATAAGGCATCAGAAGAATATATTTGGAGCACATAATCGTGACTGTGAAGAATTCTTATCAATCAATCCTTTATTAAAGTAATTGTCTTAAAACAATTATTTCATATTGAAGAATAAATTCAAGACGCTATTCGGTGATGCATTCTTCGTAAATCTATTTATTAAATGTATTTGATTGATGTCTCACGTCTCCCTAAAATACATAAAAACCAAGCTGCGCCCCGACCACCTTGGGGACATGTTCCCAGGAACTCCTGAGGGCTGCGTCACAGGCCATGGCCGCTCATATTTGGCTCAGAAGAGATCTCTTACAATATTTTACAGAGTTTGACTCTTTTTGTCAACATCGTTACTTTTTCAATCTTTATATTCTGTGTTACAGCACTGGCCTCTGCTTTACGTGTAATCCTTATGTCAAATATTTTATGTCAATGAATCATAATAACTAAGTCTAACATTTTTATTTGCTTTAAAAGATTCTCCTTTAAAAATGATAACTTCTTTCATGGTTCATGGATGCTATTTTTTAAATCTCTATGTTATCTAAAAGAAACTCATTCGTTTTAAGTATAAAGACATAGTTAGTGTGAACCTGGACAATCTGAGACAAGTCTTAGTTAATTTAGAAAGTTTATTTTGTCAAGTTTGAGGACCTGTACCCATGACACAGACTCACGAGGTCCCGATGACAGGCGCCCAAGGCGATCGGGGCACAGTTTGGTTTTATACATTCTAGGGAGACAGGAGACATCAATCAACATACGCAAGATGACCATTGGTTCAGCCTGGAAAGGCGGGACTACTCAAAGCAAAAGCAGGAAGACTGGAAGCCGGGAAGGGGCTTCCAGGCCACAGATAGATAACAGACAAATGGCTGCATTCTTTCCAGATTCTGATTAGCCTCTGGGAAGGAGGCCATCAGATACGCATCTATGTCAGTGAGCAGAGGGGTGACTTTGAATAGAATGGGAGGCAGATTGGCCCTAAGCAGTTCCCAGCTTGACTTTTCTCTTTAGCTTAGTGATGTGCGGGCCCCAAGATTTATTTTCTTTTTACAATAGGTTAAAAATAAAAGGATGAGAAAAGATATGTTGTGCACACAGACACTATGAAATCAGCTGGAGTGCAATATTCATATTAAACAAAGCTCAGTACAAGAAATGTTACCAGTGTGAAAGTTGTAGGAATCAAAATGGAATCTCTTGTGTTAAAACAAAACAAAACAAAAAAGACAAACAAAACAAAACAAAACAAAACAAAACAAAACAAACACCTTGTGGGTGGGCGCGGTGGCTCACACTTGTAATTCCAGCACTTTGGGAGGCCAAGGCGCCTGAGGTCAGGAGTTCAAGACCAGCCTGACCAACATGGAGAAACTCTCGCTACTAAAAATACAAAATTAGCCGGGTGTGGTGGCGCATTCCTATAATCTCAGCTACTCGGGAGCCTGAGGCAGGAGAATTGCTTGAATCCGAAGGTTGAGCTTGCAACGAGCCGAGATTGCAACATTGCACTCCAGCCTGGGCAACAAGAGTGAAACTCTGTCACAAAGAAGAAAACAAACAAACCTTGACAGAGAAGACCAGGAAGAGAGGGTTCTCGAGCATGAATGTCTGACAGCAAAGCTATCCCAGAAGAATGCAAAACCCACAGCCTTGCAAAAAGGCCATTGCAAACTCACATCAAAGGTCCTTCTGCGAGGACACCTGCCCAACCTTGGCTTGGTGCCACCTGTGTTATTGGTCTTCGTAGCCAAGGATAATGATCCCAAAACAATGATGTGATCCTCCTCATTTTCCCGTCATCTTCCTTTACCTCCCTGGGTAACACAGAGTGTATGATGGTGCATGGATTTCCACGGCAGTGCTCCAATCCCAAGTAGACTTCATCTTCTTTCAGAAAGCCTCTCTCTGTTTAGGTTGACACCATGGATAAAGAGGGATATTGCATAAAGATCAAGGGGTCAAGTCTGTGGAGTCCTGATAAGGTAAGTAAGCAACAATGAGGAAGAGGTCCCAGGTGAGGGAGAACAATTGCTCTGAGAGATGGCTAATCACAGGCAACCTGCTGGCAAACTATGTGGCTCAGCATGTAGCCCCTGCGGCACGACCCTAGAGAATCTCCCTCCAGCCCCTGCCTCTTTGCAGACAGCTCCTTCTCTGCTGTGCTCCCTGTTGCATCCTTGCAACGCATCTTTGTACTTTCTTTAATAAATCTGCCTTTCTTTTTTTTTTTAATTCTGAAATGGAGTCTCACTGTTGCCCAGGCTGGACTGCAGTGGCGCCATCTCAGTTCAAGGCAACCTCCACCTCCCAGGTTCAAGGGATTCTCCTGCCTCCTCCTCCTGAGTAGATGGGATTACAGGTACGTGCCACCATACCTGGCTAATTTTTGTATTTTTAGTAGAGACAGGGTTTCACCATGTTGGCCAGGGCCAGGCTGGTCTCGAACTCCTGACCTCAGGTGATCTGCCCACCTCGGCCTCCCAAAGTGCTGGGATTGCAGGCATGAGCCACTGTGCCTGGCCGGTAATCCCAGCACTTTGGGAGGCCGAGGCAGGCTGATCACATCACCTGAGGTCAGGAGTTCGAGACCAGCCTAGCCAACATGGTGAAACCCTGTCTTTACCAAAAATACAAAAATTAGCCGGGCGTGGTGGCACATGCCTGTAGTCCCAGATACTTGGGAGGCTGAGGCAGGGTGAATTGCTTGAATCTGGGAGGGAGAAGTTGCAGTGAACCAAGATCGTGCCACTGCGCTACAGCCTGGGCAACAGAGCGAGACTTGGTCGCAAAAATAACTAACTAATTGGCCGGGCACAGTGGCTCACGCCTGTAATCCCAGCACTTTGGGAGGCCAAGGCGGGTGGAGCATGAGGTCAGGAGATCGAGACCATCCTGGCTAACACGGTGAAAACCCGTCTCTACTAAAAATACAAAAAATTAGCCAGGCGTGGTGGTGGGCACCTGTAGTACCAGCTACTTGGGAGACTGAGGCAGGAGAATGGCATGAACCCGGGAGGCGGAGCTTGTAGTGAGCCGAGATCGTGCCACTGCACTCCAGCCTGGGCGACAGAGCGAGACTCCGTCTCAAAAAAAAACAAAAACCAAAAACAAACAAACAAAACACAAAAAACTAAATAACTAACTAAATAAATAAATAAAGGGAAAAGTCAATCTGGGATCTGCTTAGGGCCAACCTGCCTCCCATGCTACTCAATGTCACTCCCCGCTCCCCCACTGAGATAGTTGCATATGTAATGGCCTTGGTTGGAAAGGCTAGTCAGAAACTCAAAAGAATGCAACTCTCTCACCTACCTGTGACCTGCAAGCCCCCTCCCAGCTTCGAGTCTTTCTGCCTTTGCTTCGAGTTGTCCCGCCTTTCCAGACCGAACCAATGTACTTCTCACATACGTTGATTGATGTCTCCTGTCTCCCCAAAATGTATAAAACCAAGCTGTGCCCTAACCACCTTGGGCGCATGTCATCAGGACCTCCTGAGGCTGTACCACAGGCCCGTCCTCAACCTTCAACCTTCGCAAGATAAACTTTCTAAATTAACTGAGGACGGATGGGGATTTCCCTTTCTTCTGCCCTGGAATCAAGAGAGCTTTGCTTATGTCCTGGGAGCAAGATGGTTTAATGCGTCTTCCTCAGCAGCTCAAGTCTTCTGCTTGTAAGAGTGTCCAGGGAGCAGGTGGGGCTCCTACCTGCCCCAGCACCGTCCCCTCCCACACACACGTGTCACCCACAAGGGTTCTCTGTCATCACCTGCCCTGTCCCTCCTCTTTCCTTTTTTTTTTTTTTTTTTTTTTAGACAGAGTCCTGCTCTGTCGCCCAGGCTGGAGTGCAGTGGCAAGACCTCTGCTCACTGCAAGCTCTGCCTCCTGGGTTCAAGCAATTCTCCTGCCTCAGCCTCCCGAGGAGCTGGGATTACAGGCGCCCACCACACCCGGTTAATTTTTGTAATTTTAGTAGAGATGGGGTTTCACCATATTGGCCAGGCTGGTCTCAAACTCCTGACCTCGTGATCCACCTGCCTCCGCCTCCTAAAGTGCTGAGATTACAGGCATGAGCCACCGTGCCTGGCCAGTTCCTGCTCTGTCTTAAAGACCCGTGGTGGAGAGTTTAAAAATGAGTGCAAGATTCCCTCTGTATGGGACCTCCATATCTGTCACACAAATTGGCCTTTAAGAATTTTACTGAATCTTTCTTGTCCACCCGTATGGTGGCCACTGTTTTTTCTATACACTGTGATAAGATTCTCTGCTTGATCAAAATTTAGTCAAGCTTCTGAACCTTCTCTTGGACCATCTGTGCACTTCCTTGTAAAGTCCAGCTTTAGCAAAGAATCCTGCTAAGTCAGTTTATTTATTTATTTTTATTTTGTGAGATGAAGTCTCCCTCTGTTGCCCAGGCTGGAGGGCAGTGACACGATCTTGGCTCACTGCAACCTCCACCTCCTGGGTTCAAGCGATTTTCCTGCCTCAGCCTCTCAAGTAGCTGAGACTACAGGCGTGTACCCCTACGCCCAGCTAATTTTTGTATTTTCAGTAGAGGCGGAGTTGTACCATATTGGCCAGGCTGGTCTTGAACTCCTGACCTCACCTGATCCGCCCACCTTGGCCTCCCAAAGTGCTGGGATTACAGGTGTGAGCCACCCTGCCTGGCCCTAAGTCAGTTTAGGAAGAGCCTTTCCATCCTCGATATCTGGGTAATTTCTTCATCCCCAGGTAATGTCTGATTGCCCCGTGCTCTCCTTGTCAAGAATCCTGTTAAGTCAGTTTAGCGAGAATCTCCTAACCGCTGATGTTTTCCTCTGTGCAATTTTCCATCCACTGACCCCCACGTCCCTCGCTCCTTGGCGAGCAATTCCCACTTGCCTGAGCCAGATTTTTTTTTTTTTTTTTTTTGAGACGGAGTCTCACGCTGTTGCCCAGGCTGGAGTGCAGTGGCGAGATCTCGGCTCACTGCAAGCTCCGCCTCCCGAGTTCCCGCCATTCTCCTGCCTCAGCCTCCTGAGTAGCTGGGACTACAGGCGCCCGCCACCGCGCCCGGCTAATTTTTTGTATTTTTAGTAGAGACGGGGTTTCACTGTGGTCTCGATCTCCTGACCTTGTGATCCGCCCGCCTCGGCCTCCCAAAGTGCTGGGATTACAGGCTTGAGCCACCGCGCCCGGCCTCAGATTTTTTTATTCTTATTTTTATTTTTTATTTTTGAGACAGAGCCTCCAGCCCAGGCTGGAGTGCAGTGGCGCGATCTCGGCTCACTGGAGGCTCTGCATCCCGGGTTCAGCCTCCGCCTCCCGAGTAACTGGGATTACAGGCCTGCACCATCGTGCCTGGCTCACTTTTGTATTTTTAGTAGAGACGGGGTTTTGCCATGTTGGCCAGACTGGTCTCCAGCTCCTGGTCTCAGTGATCTGCCCATCTCAGCCTCCCAAACTGCTGGGATTACAGCCGTAATCCACCACACCTGGCCGGCCTGAGCCAGATTTGAAGTTGAGTTTAATTTCTTAAATCCCTGCAAATCCCTTGGCTGTGGTCCCTACACCTACCTTGATGGTCCTGAATAGAGTCTGCCTTACTGTGTTTTAACAAGTATCATTCAGCCTGGGCAACACAGCCAGACCCCATCTCTCTAAAAAAAATGATTAGCTGGGCTGGTGGCACACGCCTGTGGTCCCAGCTCCTCGGGAGGCTGAGGTGGGAGGACCGCTTGAGGCCGGGAGGTTGAGGCTGCAGTGAGGTATGACTGTGCCACTGCACTCCAGCCTGGGTGACAGAGTGAGACCCTGTCTCAAAACAAAACAAAACAAAACACCCCCAAACCAAAAAAGACACAAGTGTTATTGAATATGTTTTTCTTTGACACCTGTCAAAGCAGTTCATGTGCTCTCTCTCTGCTCGAAGGGCCCCTCATTTCTGGAATTCAGTTCACTCTGTTCCGCTGTGATTCCCCTCCCCAGTGGTGTTGAGGACTGTCTGACTCTTCTCATTGTTAGTGTGAGAACAATGCTCTTTGCAGTTTTCTACATTCTAAGAGGAAATGGGAGTCTCTGTTATGCATCTTATTACAGCCAGAGCCTAATGGACTCACTCTGTGAGCTCATTTTCAGTGGGAATTTCTTCCATAGGAGTCCTAGGTAATGGCAGTAGCCCCCTGGGATATCTGTCGTAAGATAAGGCCACAGCGGGCCACAGATATCACAGAAAACTGGGTCACTGAGGAAAGTTTAGTAATGAGACTATTTACAAAGCTATGGGCAGCGGGGGCAGAGAACTCAGTATTTCAAGGCTAAGGAAAGAAGGCAGCTGTGCCTTTCCTGCCTTCCCTTAGGTCTGAAACGGCAGAGAGGAGACTCACCTGGATGCGGCGCAGATGGCTGCATGGAGAGGACTGTCTGGCAGGGGCTGCAGCCCTCAGTGAAAGACCGTTGCCATTGTTGCTGGACATAAAACAAACAAGGATGTAGAAGTACTCAGCACACTATCGATCTGTGTGACCTTCCCAACATTCACAGAACTCTACCCAACAACAGCAACGTACGCAGTCTTTTAGTCCTTCTCCTCCACCTCCTCCGCCTCCTCCTCCTCCTCCTCCTCCTCCTCCTCCTCCTCCTTTCCTTTTCTGTCTTTTTGTTGTTGTTGTTGTTGAGACAGGTCTCACTCTGTTGCCCAGGCTGAAGCGCAGTCGTGCAATCTCACTTCACGGCAACCTCTGCGTCCCAGGCTCAGGCAATCCTCCCTTAGCCTCCCACGGGGACTACAGGCACGCGCCACCATGCCTGGCTAATTTTTGTACTTTTTGTAGGGATAGGGGTCTCGCCATGTTGCCTAGGCTTGTCTCAAACCCTTGGGCTCAAGCAATCTACCTACCTCGGCCTCCCAAACCGCTGGGGTTACAGGCATGAGCCACTGTGCCTGGCTGTACGCATTTGTTTCAAACATTCATGGAACATGTACCAAGATGGATTGCATGATAAGCCATAAATTAAACCCCAATAAGTGTAAAAGAATTGAGATCATACAGAATGTGTTCTTTGACCACAGGGGAATCAAACTGGATGTCAGTAACAAAAAGATAACCCATTTGTGCATTGCTGGTGGGAATGTAAAAGGTAAAGCCGTTCTGGAAAACGGTTTGGCAGTTTCTTACAAAACTCCATGTGCAATTACCATACGACCTCAGGATTGCTCTCCTGGGCATGCCCCAGGCAGGCGAAGACTCATGTTCATAAAAACCAGTGGATCAATGTTCATAGCAGATTTACCTGTAAAAGTCAAACAGTGGAATAGCCTGGATGTCCTCAATGGTTATACAAACTGGTCTTTTTTTTTTTTTTTTTTTTTTTTTTTGAGGCAGAGTCTCACTCCATCTACCCAGGCAGGGGTGCAGTGGTGCAATCTTGGCTCACTGCAGTCTCCACCTCCCAGGTGCAAGCGATTCTCCTGGCTCAGCCTCCTGAGTAGCTGGGATTATAGGCACCTGCCACTATACCCGGCTAATTTTTGTATGTTTAGTAGAGACGGGGTTTCGACATGCTGGGCAGGCTGGTCTCGAACTCCTTACCTCAGGCGATCCACCTGCTTCGGCCTCCCAAGTAGCTGGGATTACAGGCGCCTGCCACCATGCCCAGCTATTTTGTTTTTGTTTTTGTATTTTTAGTAGAGATGGGGTTTCACTCTACAGGGATCCTGTGGATCCCTGGAGGGATGTCTGTGATTTGGGAGGTGACTGGGGAAGGTTCTGGATCTTGTGTGTGTCACTGTCAATACTTGCCTGTGACATCATGATATGTTAGAGAAGATGTGAGCATTGAGGAGACCTGGGGCCTTTTATTACAGACGGGGAGGAAGTATTTCCAAGCCCTATATCTGACAGAGGATGAGTATGTAGAATAAAGGCACATGGGATCGTTCTCTATTATTTCTTTATATTTTATTTTGAAATTTTGTTTTATCGTGTTTTGTGTAACCAATGTAGTGAACAAAAAGTCTTATGTGAATTAGATATTCATGTATAACATGCGTTAACACACAGATGTGATCATGAAAATCAATCTTAGCATTTACAGCCATTTATCAACAGTGTTGCTTACTCTTGCCATAATTAATTTAACTTAATTTAAATTTTTTTTTTTTTTTTTTTTGAGATGGAGTTTTGCTCTTGTTGCCCAGGCTGGAGTGCAGTGGCATGATCTCGGCTCAACCTTCGCCTTCCGGGTTCAAGTGATTCTCCTGCCTCAGCCTCTCAAGTAGCTGGGATTACAGGCACCTGCTACCACGCGCAGCTAACTTTTTTGTATTTTTAGTAGAGATGGGTTTCACCATGTTAGCCAGGTTCCTGACCTCAGGTGATTCGTCCACCTTGGCCTCCCAAGGTGCTGGGATTATAGGAGTGAGCCACTGTGCCTGGCCCACAATTAATTTTTTGATTCACGTTATTTTAGGATTCGTGAGGGAAAGAATCCTATCCTTCTTCATTTGCCATTATATGTATTGAAAATACTATGCCTAGAATAAAATAAGTTCTTTTTTTAAAAAAAATTCAATTTTTATCTTAGATTCAAGGGTACATGTGCAGGTTTGTTACCTGGGTACATTGCGTGATGCTGATGTTTGGGGTATGACTGATCCCGTCACTCAGGTACTGAGGATAGTACCCAACAGGTGTTTATCAGCCCTGGCCCCTCCCTCCCATGTCTAACAGTCTCCAGTGTCTCTTGCTGCCCTCTTTACGTCCTGTGCACCCAACGTTCCGCTCCCACTTGGGAGTGAGCACATGCGGTAGGTGACTTCCCTTCCTACGTTAATCCGCTTTGGACAGTGGCCTCCAGCTGCACCCATGTTACTACAAAGGACATGATTTCCTTTTTCTCTATGGCTGTGCAGGTGATCCTTCTGCCTCAGCCTCCCAAGTAGCTGGGATTACAGGCATGTGTCACCACGCCTGGCTAATTTTGTATTTTTAGTAGAGACGGGGTTTTGCCATGTTGGCCAGGCTGGTCTTGAACTCCTGACCTCAAGTAATCCATCCGCCTCGGCCTCCTAAAGTGCTGGGATTACAGGTGTGAGCTATCTCACCCGGCCTGTTTTATTTATTTATTATTATTTTTACTTTTTGTAAGGACGTTTATTCTGTAAATTTTCTTTTCTTTCTTTTGTTCTTTTTTTTTTTTTTTTTTCCTGATAGAGTCTCTCTCTGTTGCCCAGGCTGGAGTGTAATGGTGCAACCTCTGCCTCCTGGGTTCAAGCGATTCTCCCACCTCAGCCTCCCAAAGTGCGGGATTACAGGTGTGAGCCACTGCACCTGGCTGTGCTTTGTTTAATTTGAAGTTTTTTCTACTTGTAAAACACTGTTATCTGCCTTCCTTAGAGTTGCCTGAAAGCTTCGAATCTCCCCTAAACTTGGCAGAAATTGAGTGACTCTGCTCTCCCACCAGATGGAAGGCCAAATGTGACAATTTCAGTGAGCACGGGGCACTCAGAATAAAACCTTGCACTCACTTTTGAGAATCCCTTAATTACAGATTTGCACTGCAAGGAGAATGTGTAAGAATTCTTTACATTTTAAAGTTTCCTTTGATGGCTTGCGAAAATAAACACCTATGTATAAAAACTGGTGAAGCAAAATAACACCAGATGTCAGACACTCATTCTTCACACACTCCTGAGTCTTGGAAGTTAGACGCTGACTCCCTCCTTGACTGGCACTGTTTATAACCAACACCCCCATCGGTGCCGGGGTAGCATGAGGCAGATCAGCAGCAGGTCTCCGGCAGTCTCTCAGCACCACATCGAGGGTTTCAACAGTCTTAGAAGGTGGAATCCTTCAGTGTGAGTTCAAGGAGAATAGCATCGGATGCCAAGTTAACGTTTCAGCTATTCTTTCTTTTTTTTTTTGAGACGAAATCTCGCTGTCTGTTGCCCAGGCGATCTCGGCTCACTGTAACCTTCACGTCCCAGGTTCAAATGATTCTCCTGCCTCCGCCTCCTGAGTAGCTGGAATTACAGATGTGCGCCACCACGCCCAGTTAATTTTTTTATTTTTTATTTTTGTATTTTTAGTAGAAATGGGGTTTTGCCATGTTGGCCAGGCTGATCTTGAACTCCTAACCTCAGGTGATCCACCTGCCTCGGCCTCCCAAAGTGCTGGGATTACAGGCGTGAGCCACAGCACCTGGCCTCAGCCGTTTTTTGTAATAAGGGGTCGTGGTGTGCCCTGACCCTGGAGTCAAGTAGCTCTTGGAAGTGTTAGAAAAAGCAGCAGGGCTTGGTGATAGAGGAGGCTGAAAAGGGCATGTAAAGACAGATGCTTGAAGAGTGACTCACAATCTTGTTTTTAGCCATCTTCCTCAGTCTGGTAGATTGCAAAAAAATAAAATAAATAAATAAATAAATAAAATTTTAAAAAATGCCATACATTCTCTGCAGCTCCTTCTGTCATGAAGTGAGTTTTTTCTTTTCTTTCTTTCTTTTTTCCTCGCTATTGCTGTTGCCCAGGCTGGAGTGCACGATCTCAGCTCACAGCAACCTCCACCTCCCAGGTTCACCTGCCTCACCCCCACTAGTAGCTGGGATTACAGGCACATGCCAACTATGCCAGGTTAATTTTTATATTTTTAGTAGAGACAGTGTTTCGCCATGTTGGCCAGGCTGGTCTGGAACGTATTGCTCATGATTTGTTCTCCTGAGTTCTTACCTCCCTGTCAACCTTTTCCTTCTTGCCCCTTTCCATCAGTTTCCCCCTCCCATGTCACACTGTACCCAGTTTGTAGAGCCCCCGAGCTATCCAAGGCCTCTCAAGGAGACCCCGCTGGCAGTCCCTGGATCTCACACACACTCTGAGTCTCCAGTTCCCTTTTGGTCGTGGATTCCTCAGATCCTGACTTGTTTGGGGAAAAGACGTTCCCAACTAACATCTCCACCCGTGCTTGCTTGGATTAGGAGTAACGATGCCTCCAAACACAGGCGAGACCGAGGCAGGCCCCGAAGGGTACCCAAGGAGCGCCAGACACTGTGCAAAGAAAGCCCGGTGTTATTTCGTGTTATTAAACTTCACAACAACTGAAGAGGTAGAAGTTGACAGATGGGAAAGCTGAGACTATAAGGGTGTCGTGAGTTGAATTGTGTCTCCAAAATGATACATGCAGGTCCTAATCTCCAGTTCCTGTGACTGCGACTCTATTTGGAAATGGGGTCCTTGTAGATGTGATCAAATTAAGATGGAGTCGGCGAACAGGAGTAGGGTGGGCCTAATCCCAGCATGACTGGTGTCCTTATAAGAGGAGGGACATTTGGACACAGAGAGACACACGGGGAGAAGGCCACATGAGGACAGACGCAGGGACTGGAGTGACGCAGACACAAACCACGCAATCTCCCAAAGTGCTGGGAACCACTTGGGAGATAAAAGAAGCAAGGAAGGACCCTGCTGATCTGCTGACCTCCAACTTCTGCCCAAGGACTCTTTGTTTTAAGCCACCAAGCTTAAATGACTCCCTGCTGTTTTAAGCCACCAAGCTGTGGGCAGTTTGTTACGGCAGCTCCTGGAAAGGAGCACGGAGGCTGAGTGGTCTCCACAATCCCGGGGCAGAGGAATGCGGAAAGCCTCAAACCCTGTCCTGCCGGGCTGTCTGCAGAGCAGGTGGCTTCTGTGTGGGCCACGTCCTGATGGCAGAGGTATCCCAACACAGCTGCAGCGATGGGCCATGCCTGAGGTTGGCAGGGGTGTCAGAGGGGCCAGCGTGGGCCGCGGGAGCCTCTGGTGGGTCCATCCAATGGTGGGCAATCCGAGGTGGGCAGGTGATGTGCAGAGGGAGCACCCGTGTGGATCCTTCCCCTGAGAGCTGTGCAGTGTGCCCCGCCTGTCTCGCCTTGGCCTGCAGGGAGACAGCAGCGATGGAGGCAGCAGCGACGGAGGCAGGGCCGGTGGCCACACATGGGGAACTCTGCGAGTCCTGCTGCAGCCGCTTCCTCCAGGCTCTATGGCACAGGTGGGACATGCTCACGGCAGCTGAGGGGAGAAGCAGCCAGGCGGTGTAGCATTTCCTTCTGTTACATTCTGATTGGCACATCCAATGCATTTTGAATTTCTGGATAAAATTACTTTCAATCAAAACGACAGAAAGTCAGTCCAGAATTCTCCTTGCCATAAGTAGCTGTCGGATGCTGCATGAGGCCTTGGCGCCCGATGGTGCTGCTCCAGGAGGGACCGGCTCTCTGCCCGCCTCCCCCCTCCGCACTTGCCTCTTTGCTCCTTCGTGAAGCCCAGTGTTGCTAGCTTTTACTCTGTTCCCTGCCAGGTCTGGAAAACTGTGGCCAGGGTGCTTGCTTGGCATCTTTGCATGTTTTTGGCTTCCTTTCTCTTAGCTGGAAGCAGGGCTATGTCTGCACATAATGTACACACATGCCCAGGCACACACATCACAGGAATACACATGCCTACCAGAGGACCCCCTCTTCCCCCAGTACAGTCTGCACTGTGGGTTTTTTCCTCTGAGCTTCTTTAGGTTGGCAACCACCACTCACATCCACCCGGTCATCCCACAAATGGTCACTGAACCCCTAGCATGTCCCAGCCACCGGGCTGCCCTGGGGCTTTCAGGCTCCTAGGAAGGGACGTTCTGCAGTGTGCCTATCTATACAGACACTTGGAACCACCCCAGTTCAGCATGCTAGCACCATTCTGGTGGTCAATGTCCAGTGATCCCATGACAAACGTGGCCCTGGCCAGGGGACGTGCTCTGCTGCCAGCCACGGGTGCCTGACTCCAGGAGCACCTGGGTCTTCGGCTGACCCCACCTGTCTGGGGTCCGGGTAGAAGGTTAGAGTACATCTCAAAAGGTGGAATGTGGAGGAGCCCACGTGTCCCTGCCCAGATGGCACTGCCAGGCTGGCTGGTCTCAGGCCATTGGAGTGGGACTTGGAATTTTGGGGAGCACCACAGGGCAGGGCCTGTGGCTGTCTGAGGGCAGCATCACAGGCATGCTGAGGTCTGGGGCTGGAGGAACCCTGGACAGAACAAGGAGTAGGGGAATGACAGACAGAGCAAGCCAGCCATGTGGAGCGCACGGGGCCAGGACATCAACCTCCTCCCGCCGTTAGCCTGGGTTTTTCTGGTTTTTGTACCCAAAGTGGGGAGTGGGGGTGGGGTGGAGTGGGGGTGGGGTTGGGTGAGATGAGGGTAAGGTAGGGGTGGGGTGAGGTAGGGGTGGGGTGGAGTGGGGGTGGGGTAAGGTGGGTTGGAGTGGAAGTAGGGTGAGGTGGGGTGAGGCACAGGTGAGGTGGAGTGGGAATGGAGTGAGGGTGGGGTTGGGTGGGGTGGGGTAGTGGTCGGGTGGGCTGAGGGTGGGGTGGGGTGAGGTGGGGTGGGGTGGGATAAAGGTGGGGTGAAGTAGCGGTGGGATAAGGTGGGTTGGAGTGGAAGTGGGGGAGGTAGGGTGAGGCAGGTGTGGGGTGGGGTGAGGATGGGGTAGGGTGGGTTGGAGTGGAGGTGGGGTGGGTGGAGTGGGGGTGTGGTGGGATGAGGGTGGGCTGCGATGAGGTAGCGGTGGGGTAAGGTAGGGGTGGGGTGGGATAAAATAGGGTGGAGTAGGGGTGGGGCAAGGTGGGTTGGAGTGGAAGTGGGGTGAGGTGGGGTGAAGTAAGGTTGGGGTGGGGTGAGGATAGGGTGGGGTGGGGTGAGGCAGGGGTGGGGTGAGGCAGGGGTGAGGTGGGATAAAGGTGGGGTGAAGTAGGGATGGGGTAGGTGGGTTGGAGTGGAAGTGGGTGAGATGGGGTGAGGTGGGGTGGGGTGGGGTGAGGATGGGGTGAAGTAGGAGTGGAGTGGAGTGGGTGGGAGTGGAGTGGGGATGGGCTGGAGTAGGGGTGGGGTTGGGTGGGGTGGGGTAGTAGTCAGGTGGGATGACGGTGTGGTGGGATGAGGTGGGGTGAGGCAGGGGTGGGGTGGGATAAAGGTGGGGTGAAGTAGGGATGGGGTAGGGTGGGTTGGAGTGGAAGTGGGTGAGATGGGGTGAGGCGGGGTGGGATGGGGTGAGGATGGGGTGAAGTAGGAGTGAAGTGGAGTGGGTGGGAGTGGAGTGGGGATGGGCTGGAGTGGGGGTGGGGTTGGTTGGGGTGGGGTAGCGGTCAGGTGGGATGACGGTGTGGTGGGATGAGGTGGGGTGAGGCAGGGGTGGGGTGGGATAAAGGTGTGGCGGAGTAGGGGTGGGGTAGGGTGGGTTGGAGTGGAAGTGGGTGAGGTGGGGTGAGGCAGGGGTGAGGTGGAATGTGGATGGGGTGGGGTGAGGCAGGGGTGAGGTGGAATGTGGATGGGGTGGGGTGAGGTGGGGTGAGGCAGGGGTGAGGTGGAATGTGGATGGGGTGGGGTGAGGCAGCGGTGGGGTGGGATAAAGGTGTGGCGGAGTAGGGGTGGGGTAGGGTGGGTTGGAGTGGAAGTGGGTGAGGTGGGGTGAGGCAGGGGTGAGGTGGAATGTGCATGGGGTGGGGTGAGGTGGGGTGAGGCAGGGGTGAGGTGGAATGTGGATGGGGTGGAGTGGGGTAGGGTGGTGCTGCAGTTTCTGACAGGGCAGTCAGGAAAGGCCCCCCAGCCAGGTGCAGGACAGAATCTGCCCCCACCCTCCCACCAGGATTTCCTGGTCCTAATTCCTGGAACGGTGAATGTTGGCTCCCACAGCCAAAGCGACTTTGTAGATGTGATTAAATCCCGGACTGCCCCATGGGCCTGGGTCGTCTGGGTCCTTTCAGGAGGGCAGCAGAGGAGGGCAGGGAGAGGCAGTGGAGAGGGAACGAAGGAGAGGGGAGGGGATGATAGGAGCAGAGGCTGAAATGATGGGCTTTGAACTGGAGGAAGAGGCCATGGGCAAGGCCACAGAAGAGGCTAGGGAACGAGCTTTCCTCCAGGCCGCTGGCAAGGAAGCAGTCCGGCTGGCACCTTGGCTTCAGTTCTGTGGCAGGGCCTGTGGGCTCCAGACGCCCAGGGCTGTCAGAGAGGGAATCTGTGGTGCTTGGTCGGCGATTGTTACAGCAACAACAGGAAACCAGGGCAAGCGGAGAGCTGAGCCGGAAGAGAGGGGGCAGAGGAAGGGCGGCAGCCTTAAGCAGCTCAGGCCGGGCTGGAGAGCAGGGCTTCTGCCCTGCGGCCTGGGCTGTCTCAGCTCTGGAGGTCCGAAGCCGCAGAGATGGTCGGGCTCTGGGGAGGGTGCTGCTCCAGGTTGCAGGCAGTGGTCTGCCTTTGTGTGCATCCTCACGTGGCCGAAAGAGAGCTTCCTGGGGATCCCTTTCGCAAGGAGACCAGTCTCACGCTCCCCTCATGACCTCATCACCTTCCCGAGGCCCCACCTCCTAATACCTCGGGGGTTGGGATTTCAACATAGGAATTTGTTCAGCCTGTTGTAGCCTCCTGGACCACCCATCCGGAGAAGATGTAATAGGACATAGAGTTAACTGCAAGGGATCAGAATCCAGAATTTAAAAAGAACTGTGATCTGATCGCCAGGTGAGATGGCTCACGCCTGTAATCCCAGCACTTCTGGGAGGCCGAGGCGGGCAGATCACCTGAGGTCAGGAGTTCGAGACCAGCCTGGCCAACACGGTGAAACCCCGTCTCTACTAAAAATACAAAAATTACCCGAGAATGATGGCGGGTGCCTGTAATCAGCTACTTGGGAGGCTGAGGCGGGAGAATCGCTTGAACACGGGAGGTGGAGGTTGCAGTGAGCTGAGATCGTGCCATTGCACTCCAGCCTGGGCGACAGAGCAAGACTCCGTCTAAAAAAAACAACAACAAAAAACTATGATCAACTTGGAAAAGACAAACTGCCCCAGCGGAATGTGGGCAGAGGCCGTGCATCACAGAGGAGGAGGCTGAATGGCCAGTGAGCAGCTCAAAAATCAAAGATCAGTCTCAGCCATCAGAGAAATGCCTGGGAGCCTCGGGTGGGGCCCGCACGCCCACTGCGGAGGTGTGACTGACGCTGGGGGTGACAGGGTGGTTGGTGACCATGGACCGACATAGAGGGTGGGGGCAGGGGTTTTACAGCTGGCTGGTAGCGTGGACAGGGACGAGGAGCAGGCATGGGTGGGCGACTTGGCGGTCCTGACAACCGAGGCAGTGCGAAGGTTGAAAGGGGCTTCACTGAGAGCTAATTAGACTCCCCTGGTGATGTTGAACAGGTTGTCACTATGGTGAGGTTGTGAATTCGATGGTCTAAGGTGCTCCTAATGCCAAGAAACAAATTACTAGAGCACAGCCGTAGCAGGCTGCAGTCCCCTGTGAGCCTCTCTAGTGACCCACACTAGGCATCCTGTCCCTCGTCTTTCTGATGCTGTGGGTGGACAGCACGAATTCATTTTCCAGCTCAGTTTCTCAGGTGCAGGGCGTGTGAGATGCCTGGATGCGGTAGTATGGGTAGCACGTCACAGTCCTTATGTCTGTGGAGGGAGAGAAGGAGCATGCAGGCTGGCTCTGTTCCTGCGCTCACTCCCCACCCAGCCATGCCCCCAGGCTGCCTTCTCCATTCTCCACCCGACCAGAGCCCCTGCAAGAATCCACTTCCAAGCCAGGACACTTCCCTGAAACAATTAGGGCCTCCCGCCCCAAACTCTTGCTTCCTTTCATGTCACCTCACATGCATCAGATGCAGATACAGATGGGCAGATGCCAGCACCCAGGAGACCATCAAGTGTGGCACCCTATGCCTTGCATCAGAGACACACAGCTTGGCAAAATGGACTTGGCAGCCAGAACAGACCTACAGAATCAGAATCTCAGGGCTGGAGCATGTCTCAGTGTCCACAGATGGCCTGACGACCGGCCAGGCTCAGAAATTCCTGACCCGGTGCAGCTGCTCCTGGGTCTTACAAGAGGAAAAGCTCAAGGTCATGGAGGCAGGGAAGGGAGAGGAGAGAGGGGAGGGAGGGGAGAGAGGGGACGGAGAGGAGTCAAGAGAAGGAAGGGAGGGAAGGGAGAGAGGGGAGGGAGGGGAGGCAGGGGAGGGGAGGGAGAGAGGGGAGGGAGGGGAGGCACAGGAGGAAAGGGAGGGAGGGGAGAGAGAGGAGAGAGGAGAGGGAGAGGAGGCAAGAGAGGCAAGGGAGAGAGGGGAGGGAGGGGAGGCAGGGGAGGGGAGGGAGAGAAGGAAGGGGAGGGATGGAATGGAGGGAAGGGGGGAGGGGAGGCAGGGGAGGGAGGGGAGGCAGGAGAGGGGAGGGAGAGAAGGAAGGGGAGGGAGGGGACGGAGGGAAGGGGGGAGGGGAAGCAGGGGAGGAAAGGGAGGGAGAGGAGGGAGGGGAAGCAGGGAAGGAAAGGGAGGGAGAGGAGGAAAGAGAGGGAGGGGAGAGAGGGGAGGGAGGGGAGGCAGGGAAGGGAAGGGAGAGAGGGGAGGGAGGGGAGGCACAGAAGGAAAGGGAGGGAGGGGAGAGAGGAGAGGGAGGGGAGAGAGGGGAGGGAGGGGAGGCAGGGAAGGGAAGGGAGAGAGGGGAGGGAGGGGAGGCACAGAAGGAAAGGGAGGGAGGGGAGGGAGGAGAGGGAGGGGAGAGAGGGGAGGGAGGGGAGGCAGGGAAGGGAAGGGAGAGAGGGGAGGGAGGGGAGGCACAGAAGGAAAGGGAGGGAGGGGAGAGAGGAGAGGGAGGGGAGAGAGGGGAGGGAGGGGAGGCAGGGAAGGGAAGGGAGAGAGGGGAGGGAGGGGAGGCACAGAAGGAAAGGGAGGGAGGGGAGAGAGGAGAGGGAGGGGAGAGAGGGGAGGGAGGGGAGGCACAGAAGGAAAGGGAGGGAGGGGAGAGAGGAGAGGGAGGGGAGAGAGGGGAGGAAGAGGAGGAAGGGGAGGGAGAAGACGGAGGGGAGGGCAGGCAGGCGAGGCAGGGCTGACAACAGAGAGCCTTGGCCTGTCTGGCCACCCGTGCTCCTGCCATGGGGAGCTGACTGCCAGGCACGGCTTCTTGGAGCTGGCCGAGTCCCCTGAATACGTCCCCCACTTTCTAGGGTTTAGCAGGAGTGGCCACAGGGGTATGAGGGTTCAAACCTGGCTGCCTCCAGCTCACAGAAGACAGTGTCTGCTGTCTGGAGAGCCTGTTCCTGGTGAGGACAGGGGGATAATGGGATGCGCTGTTCCATTGCCAACAGTGTTTTTCTTCGGAAAGGAGAAAGGACATGGTGCTGTTTGAGGAATTCTTGGAAGCTCGTGGTAGGTGAGCAGAGCGGGAGGAGTTGCTGGCAGGAGCGCGGGTTTCCCACCGGGCCAGGCGGCCCCAGACCTGGTGCTCGGTGCGGGTCCCCCGGGCTGCGTTCATCCTGCGCCAGCGAAGGCGGCCGGAGGCAGAGGCTGCATCGCCTTCGCAGCCTCGTGTGGGTGAGATTCAGGGTCTGGCTCCTGCAGAATTACACTGGCTGTGACCCCGGCTCATCGTGAGCTTCTGAGGCAACACTTGTGTTTAGAATTTTCCATGATATGATGTCTGCAAATACATTCTCATGAGAGGGAGCCTCGGACCGTGCCGTCCCCATGTCCAGCAGGAACGAACCAGAATTAAGAGGAGGGTGTCGAAGGCGGCAGCTCACCTTGTTTTCCAACTTCTCAGAAATCCTGAGAAACAACGAACATCTCTTTGCAGCAGATGGAAAATTTTATAGTCTTGCTGTCCCAAATTCTTTGGCTAAACCACCAGATTTTAAATATCTGCTAGCAAAATATATTAGAAAAGTTAGGATTAACTGGAAAAAAAACAGTACTCTATATATTTTCACTTGTAACCAGGCAGCTTAACTTCAAAATGCATTTTAACGTTTTTTTCCCCTTTCTCTTCGATTTTAAGATACAACCTTGAAGCGAACTGCAGAAGCCTTTTCTCTCAGCCTTAAAGTAGACTCCACGTTCCCGCCTTCCTCACTGTCTATACCCGCTTCACTGTTCTCTAACTGCCTGCGCGTGTCTAATTATGCACCTTCTTAGAAGTTGCGGGGGCTGATCTTGAGACAGACCAAACCTGGAGATCAAGCTGCAAAGTTGCACAGATGATGTCCAGGTGGCTAGTTGACCACCTGGTCACTGTTGAGGTGATGCCAGCCCGAGACCCAGGTAGACGGGGACCCAAGATAGCCGCCGGAAGAAGACACACAGACATTGTACTCCACCCAATTCTTGTATTTCTTCGTTATCAAATTCTCCTTTCTTTCTTTCTTTTTTTTTTGAGACGGAGTTTTGCTCTGTCGCCCAGGCTGGAGTGCAGAGGTGCGATCTCGGCTCTATGCAACCTCCGCCTCCCAGGCTCAAGAGATTCTCCCACCTCAGCCTCCCCAGTAGCTGGGATTACAGGCACCCGCCAACATGCCTGGCTAATTTTTGTATTTTTGTAGAGAGAGGGGGTCACCATGTCGGCCAGGGTGGTCTTGAACTCCTGACCTCAGGTGATCCACCCACCTCGGCCTCCCAAAGTGCTGGGATTACAGGCGTGAGCCATGGCACCTGGCAAAAATCACTTTCCTTCTATCAGACCTCACTCTTGTTAATTGTAGAGGCAGGGGTGAGCTTCGGGACCTGCACTGGGTGGCATACCTGTCCTTTTTGTTGGTTTGTTTATCTAATAAACATCATACACTTACACTTTCAATTCCTAATTTTGAATATTTTGTTTCTTATTAAAAATGCAAATTATATAAATACAATTATCTATATTATGAATAATTGAAAATCCTGTGTGAAGGCCCAGGTATGTCATACGAAGTGTGATTGGAAGCAAATCCTAGAGTAATGGTAGAAATTTGCATTAGGTTAAAACCACATGGGAAGACTCCCAGGTAAGCCTTTGAAAATATTTTCTTTTCTGTGCAAAATATGTTTAAAATTTTTGAAGTCAAATTAGGCCTGGGTCTTGTTTGGAAGCCTAAGCTCCGTAGTCTGGGGATCACCTCGGAGGCTCCTCGAAGTCCTGGGGTCCAGGCGTCTTCCCTTCCTCTGCAGCGCCTCGCATGGCCTCCCACTTAAGGCCGCTTCATCATCCAAGGTGGTGGCCTCGGTTGCAACTATCTCGCCCATACTCCAGCCTTTAGGAAGGAGGAAGGAACATAGATGAAAGGGGGCAAAAATCACACCCTGCTGGGTTTTTTTTTTTGTTTGTTTTGTTTTGTTTTTGAGGCAGGGTTTTGCTCTTGTTTCCCAGGCTGGAGTGCAGGGGCGCGATCTTGGCTCAGTGCAACCTCCACCTCCCAGGTTCAAGCGATTCTCCTGCCTCAGCCTCCCGAGTAGCTGGGATCACAGGCACACGCCACCACACCATGCTAGTTGTTTTTTTTTTTTTTTTTTTTTGTATTTTTAGTAGAGATGGGGTTTCACTATGTTGGCCAAGCTGGTCTCGAACTCCTGACCTCAGGTTATCAATCTGCCTCGGCCTCCCAAAGTGCTGGGATTACAGGCGTGAGCCACTGTGCTGGGCCTGCTCTGCTGTCTCTTGAGGATTTTTAAATGCTGCTATATGATGATCACAGTTCTTACCATTTGCCTGGATCCAGGCAACATCCTCGTTGCAGGAGAAGCAAGGGAAGTTAGCCTTGATGAAGGTGCTACCCTGGGCGCTCGTGTGTTCCGCTAAAGTTCTGTCGCTAGCGGGGAACCTCTTCTGGGGTGCAACTAACAGGACCTGCCACAAGGTCCTTTGATGAAATCCACAGAATGAAAGTGACAGATGGATAAACAAAACGCGGTCTATTCATACGGTGGAATATTATCCAGCCTTAAGAAGGAGGAAATCCTGGCCGGGCCCGGTGACTAATGCCTGTAATCCCAGCGCTTTGGGAGGCTGAGGTGGGCAGATCACGAGGTCGAGATGGAGACCATCCTGGCCAACACGGTGAAACCCCGTCTCTACTGAAAATACAAAAAATTAGCTGGGTGTGGTGGCGGGCGCCTGTAGTCCCAGCTACTTGAGAGGCTGAGGCAGGAGAATACCTTGAACCCAGGAGGCAGAGCTTGCAGTGAGCTGAGATCGCCCCATTGCCCTCCAGCCTGGGCGACAGAGCGAGACTCCGTCTCAAGAAAAAAAAAATAATAATAAAAATAAAAAAAAAATAAAGAAGAAGAAGGAAATCCTGACACATGCTATACATACAGCATGGATGAACTGTGAGGATATTATGCTCAGTGCAAGCAGCCAGTCACAAGAGGGCAGTACCATCAGATTCCACTTACATGATGTCCCTAGAGGAATCGGATTCCTAGAGGCAGGAAGTGGAATGGTGGTGCCAGGGGCTGGTGGAGGGAATGGGAAGTGAGTGTTTAACAGGGAAGAGTTTCAGTTGGGGTGATGAGAAGTTCTGGGATCGCCCCTGCCTCTGTGTTGGCAATCTCCTTGAGGCTGTTTGCAAACAGAGCCCAGCAGCCTCTGGCTCATGGACACCCTTGAGTCCCAAATGCCCCTCTGAGTGGGCACCTGGCGTCTGGGGTGCCAATGGGACCCTCCCCTTTGCTGTGGGGGATGGGGGAATCGAGAAGATTCTTCCCAGTTCTGTAGAGCCTGAGAAGTTCTTTTCCTCCCTGGGCCAAGGCCGCCTGAGCTGGGCATGGGGCAGAGCCGGCTCCCCACAGATGAGGTCGTGGGAGAGCTGAGGAGCTATGACTGCAATGCTGCTTACGTGTCTGGCTTCAAGCCTCATGTCAGACTTGGAGGCTGGTTCAGTTAACATCTTGACCTCACAGGTGAGTAAGGGGTGCAAGGAGAGCTTCAGTCATCATGCCTGAGGTCACATGGCCAAGGTGGCGGTGCTGGGATGGATGGATGCTGGAAGGAGGGCCACCCACATGGCTGGCGTTCTCAGTGCCCAGGTGCCCAGGCTGTGTGCGCTGGTGCCCTGTGCCTGCTTCCTGGGGTGGGGGGGTGCCCTGGGAGGATACCCTCTGTGCCCCTCAGGTGGGTGGGGCTGGGCTCCCAGTGACCACCTAATTGTATCATACATCACCCCCTGGACACAGGTCCAGCTTCCAAAGCCCAGGCAGGAATGCGCGCCTGAACAGTGTCTTTGCAGGGCATTGGAGAGGGAGCAGTCTGTGGATCCCCAAAGATGTGTCCACATGCTAATCCCCAGTAACTGTGAATGTGATCTTTTTTGGAAGCAGAGCCTTAGTGGATGTAATCAAGTGAAGAATCTCAGGAGGAGATCACCCTGGATTTTCAGTGAGCCCTAAACCTAATGACTGGGTGTCCGTTTAGGAAGAAGAGAGGACACAGAGAGATGCGTGCGGATGCACAGGAGGGAGCCATGTGCATCTCTGTGTGTGATGAATAAAGCCCAAGCTCTTTTAGGACTCACCACCCAACACAAGAAAGACAGACATCAACAACCACCACTGATGACCAGGTTTGGACTCAACAGCGTGGACTGAGGCAGAGATTGGGGTCAGGCAGCTACCGACCCAGGACTGAGTCAAGGACAGTGTCAAGGAAGAGTTTTGAATAGATTCTCCTTTAGAGCCTCCTGAGGGAACCAGCCCTGCTGACGCCTTGATTATGGATTTCTGGCCTCCAGAACCATGAGACAATAAATCATTCTGTTGTTTAAGTTGCCAAATTTGTGGTGGTTTGTAACACAGACACCCACTTGGCCTGATGTTGGGCTCTTCCCCTCTACACCTCACTCTAGAGGTGCCCTTGGTTCCTCACAATTGCACCGACCACCTAGGTCTCTTAAAAAAATCTGGTGAGCTTGTGGGGTCCACTCTATTGAGTCCGCACCTGGTCATCATGGTGGTTGTTGATGTCTGACTTGCCTGTGGTGGGTGGTGAGCCCTAAAAGGGCTTGGGCTTTATCCATCATAATTTCCTCCCATTCTTACAATAATGCCTGGAATATAGTAGGTGCTCCATTTGTCCATGTATCCATCTGTCCATCCATCCTTCCATCCATTCATCCATCCATCCATCTCCATCCACCCATCCATCTGCATCCACTGATCCATCAACCATCCATCCATCCATTTATTTATCCATTCATTAATCTATTCACTAATCCATCTATCCTTCCACCTACTCCATCATCCATATTGTATCTATTCATCTATCATCCCTCTATCCATTCATCCACCCACTTCATCAATTCATTCATTCATCTTTATCCATCCATCCATCCATCCATCCATCCATCCATCATCTTTATCCATTCATCCATCCATCCATCCATCCATCCATCCATCCATCCGTCCTCATCCATCTATTCATCCATCCATCCATCTCTATTCATTAATCTATCTATTCGCTCATCCATCTATCCCCCATGCACACCACTATCCATCTTTTCATCTATCTATTCATCCATCATCCCTCTATCTATCCACCTGTCCATTCATCCACCCATTCTATCCATCCACCCACCCACTCATCCATCCATCCATCCATCCATCCATCCATCCATCCATCCATCCATCCATCCATTCAACAGGTATTGGAGCACTTGTTAAGTTCTGAGGATACATCAGTGAGTAAACAAGCCAGACAAAAGTCTCTTCCCTGTGGAGCTATGTTTTAGTGGGAGGAGATAGAAAATAGACAATCACTACAATAAATAAGAACTGTAGAGTCTGTCAGAGGTCGTAAGTACCATGGGGACAAATGGAGCAGAGTGCTCAGTGGTTTGAGGGTAAACACAATGGTCAGGGTGGGGCTGGTGGAAATTAGTGATGGTGGGTGTTTAACAAGATCAGCCACACTATGGCTTAGACTCTTAAATCATCCGTTTAAACAATCTCAAAGAGCAAATGGTTCCTGGCTTCAAACACTTGTTCTCTGTGTGCAGCTTGAAACACAGCCTGTTCAAGGAGGGGCTGCCCGCAGACAGCACTGGGGGAGGGGAAGGGTTAATGAGGGTGCTTGTCCTGTCGGCCTCTGGACGGGAGGGGACAGCTGGGCTGGCAAGGGGGACCTGCCCTTTCAGAGGGTATGGTCTGAGGCTGTCTCATGCTGGGGACAAGCATGAGGGATCAAAACCAAACCGGAAACAGGAAGCTGGGGCACCCCAGCAATCTGCTTACATTTTAAAACTACATCATCTCTGATAAAAGACACAGAAAATTAAATTCTTCTTAAATTCTGTGCTAGGAAAAAGTTGGTTCCTCCTGAGTAATTGGTTTGCTTCTTTGTGTTAGAAAATTAGGACTGGGTAATTCATCATTTCTTTTTTCACCCTGGCTGCCGGGAAACTCAGAGCTGAGTTTTAACCTCTATTGTAATAATTTTCCTTAAGCCAGGTTTTCTGTCATAATTGACTCTGTGTCTTATTTATAAGCTCACATTTACTCCCCACTGTTGTAACTGATGCTCTCTTACTACTTACAATTTAGCCCATAACAAGGGGGCTCATGCCACACACTACATTAGTGGGCTTTATTTTTCCAGGTTGGTGTCACAGTTTAGGGCACAGGCTCTGGAGTGGGAAGGCCAGGGATCAGATCAGACGTAATGGTTAAGAAAGTGCTGCCATACCAGCCCCTGAGCACAGCAAGGGTGTGGTATCTGAGCTGTTTTGACCTGTTACATCTGTTTTAAAGTTTGCATATGTATCTTTTTTTGAGAGCTGTCTCAAATCCGTTTTGGAAGTAGGTGGGTGTATTCGGCTGCTAGGGCTGCCATAACAAAATACTGCAGACTGGGCGGCTTAAACAACAGGAATTTATTTCTGTGTTCTGGAGGCTGGAAGTCCAAGATCAAGGTGCCAGCTAAGTTGGTTCCTGGTGAGGGCTCTCTTCCTGGCTTGCAACCGGCTGCCTTCTTGCTGTGTCCCCATGTGGCCTTTGCTTGGTGCATGCATTCAGAGAGAGAAACACTGAGCTCTCCAGTGTCTCTGTTTTCATAAGGGACTGACCCACCAGGAGGGCCTTGCCCTTATGACTTCATCTAACCCTAATCATCTCCTAAAGGCTCACCTCCAAACCCCATCACATTGGAGGTTAAGGTTTCAACGTGTGAATTCTGGGGAGACACATTCATTCCATAGCAATGGGGAATAAATCAGAGATTATAATAAGAAAAATGAAAAAAAAAAAAAAGATAGGAAGGAGGAAGAAAAGAAAGAAAGAGACGACATTGCTGACTCTCTAGCTCTTCTTTTTTTTTTTTTTTTTTTTTTCCCCTTAGAGGTGTGGTCTTATTTTGTTACCTATGTTGGTCTCAAACTCTCAAACTCCTGTGCTCAAGTGATCCTCCCACCTCGGTCTCCTAAAGTGTTGGGATGACAGTTGTGAGCCTCCATACCCAGAGGCAATGGTTCTCTCGTCTGTTTTTCCAGTGCAGTAAAGGACTCAGTCCACCCCAGGCTGTGATCTTGAATGTCCCCCAGAGTCACTGGAGCTCGGGCTCGGGCTAGAGGGTGAGAGTTTGACAGCGCCGCCTCCTTCCTCCCTCTCCAGTTCACACGTGAGTGGGTGGAGGAGCCCGCCTTCCTCCCTTGGCAGCTGGAGGGGGAAAGTCGCATTTGGGGAGTGGGGAAAGGGAAAAGCATCGGCCCAGACAGTGCCTCTGATGGGCACCCCGGCCCCTCGTGGCCTCTATTGAGTCATTCAGGTCCCTGGCACCACATCAGGCCCTGTGCTGGCACTGGGAATACAGTGACAAAAGGCCCTGCTCTCATGGGGCTGCCTCTGACCAGAAAACTGGTGCCACAGCGGAGAGCTGGTGCTGTAACCCCAGCCAGAGCTCAGTCAACGAGGGCACTGAGACCAGGAGGTCAGGGGAGGCTTCCTGGAGGAAGATGCGTCCCAGTGGAGACCCAGCGGACACTCTCTGCCCCTTTCTTTTGAGTTCCTCAGGTGGAGTGCCTTCTGTGGCCTCGGTCACTGGGCCACACGCACTGGGACACCCCACCAAGGAGCTCTCCTGGTGGCCCCTGATACCAAGCCTGAGGACCAGCCCTTCTCCTCCCACACCCTCTCCTGTTCTTCCAGCATCTCAGGCCATGCCCTCCTTGTCCCCCTCTCTTGGTGCTGGGGGCCCTTCCAAAACATCCCTGGGGTGCACGAGGGAGGCCTGGTCCCGGCTGAGTCTCAGCCTCACTCCCCGCCTGGCTCTAGCCCAGCTCTCGGGGAGCCTGTGCTCTACTCACCAGGGCTCCCCAGAGAAGCAGCCGGACAGGATGTGTGCATGTGTGTATGCATGTGTCCATGTGTGTGCACTGTGTGTGTATGCTCGTGTGTGTGTAGTGTGTTTGTGTGTTTGTGTGTGTAATGTGTGTGTGTGTCGTATATGTAGTGTGTGTGTGGTATGCATGAGTGTGTGTGTGGTATGCATGAGTGTGTAGTGTGTGTGGTGTTTGTGTGTGTGTTAATGTGTAGTGTGTGTGAAGTGTGGGTAGTATGTGTAGTGTGTGAATCTAGCGTGTGTAGTGTGTGTGAATGTGTTTGTGTGTGTGTATTGTGTGTGTGATGTGTGTTTGTGTGTAGTGTGGGTGTGTTTGTGTGTAGTGTGTTCGTGTTTGTGTGTAGGGTTTGTGTAGTGCGGGTGTGTTTGTGTATAGTGTGTGTGCCGTGAGTGCGTGTGTAGTGTTTGTAGTGTGCGTAGTTGTGTGAGTGAATGTGTAGTGTGTGTGTAGTGTGCTTGTGTGTAGTGTTTGTGTGTACTGTGTGTGGTGTGTGTAGTGTATGTGTGTAGTGTGTGAATGTGTAGTGTTTCTGTGGTGTCTGTAGTGTGGTAGTGTGTATTTTGTAGTGTGTGTGAATGTGTAGTGTGTGTAATGTGTGTATGTTTTTGTGTGTAGTGTGCGTACTGTGTGTGAATGTGTGTGTAGTGCGTATGTTTGTGTGTGTAGTGTGTGTGTAGTGTATAAGTAGTGTGTGTGTGAATGTGTGTGTAGTGTGTGTGTGTGCGCGCGAGTGAGTGTGTAGAGAGAGATTTTAAGAATTGGTCCACGTGACTGCGGAGCCTGGCAGGTCTGAAATCTGGTGGGCGAGGCTGGCAGGATGCAGGCGAGGGGAGCGTGGCAGCTTGAGGCCAGGCCGTGTGCAGAGGCTCCCTTTTGCTGGGGAGTCAGCCTTGGTCTACCCAGACCCTCTCCAGAGTGGACGAGGCCCGCCCGCATTAGGAGGGCGGCCTGCTTTACTCAAAGTCTACCATTTAGAGGCTAATCTCATCCCCGCAGAGCACCCTCCTAGAAACACCCAGAATCACGTTTGGGCCAGGTCAAGGTGGTGCCTACGTTGACCATCGCCCACGCATCCACACGCCAGCTGCCCGTTCCGGTCTCTGGTTTGCGCCCCTGGCATGCGCGCTTGGCGAATGGCAGCCCCTGCTCTCTGCCAGCATCCACCCGGAGCCTGTCCGTGACTCAGACCTGACCTGCTGCAGCCACACTCATCATCCTCCCCGCTCCCTGTCTCCTTGTTCCCTGTGCCGGGCTCCGCAGCCTCCCCCAGCCACGTGGCTCCCAGGAACGCTGTCCAGGGATGAGCGGGAGGGCTCTCCTGGGAGGGCTGCTGTTGCGCCTGCTCTGGGGCTCTGCTACTCTGTGACCTGGGGCGTCACGCGCCTCTCTGTGCCTGTGGCCCTCTCTGCCCTAGGGGTTACTGATGACAAGGAAGCCGCTCAGGGCTTGCTGTGGGGAGGGGCTCCTGAACAGCCCCGGGCTGGGGGCGGGAGTGCTGCGGAAACGCAGGGTCAGAGCGAGCAGTTGTCAGGAGGACGATCATCACTCAGTGACCGCTTGTGTGTGCTTCCCCAGGCGGCCCAAACAAACGACCCCAGAGGGAGCCTTCAACAGCAGACGCTCATCTCTCACAGCTCTGGAGGCCAGAAGACTGAAGTCACGGGTCGGCAGGGCCGCGCTCCCTCGGAAGGCTGCAGGGGCTCCTTCCTGTCCTCCGAAGGCTGCGGGGTAGGGCTGGGGGTCCTTCCTGTCTCTCCCAGCTCCTGGTGGGCCGAACGTCTGTGATGTTGAAGCCAGACCTAGGTTGGTGGTGTTAGGAGTGGATCACTTGGCATGAGGGTGGTGCCCTTAGGAAAGAGATCCCCCCACTGAGAGCTGGTGGGCCCTTTCCCGCGCCGTCTGGGAACCCTCACCAGACACCGAGTCAGCCAGCTCAGAGCGGTGGGAAATCCCTGTTACCACAGCCACGGAACGGGCTGAGACGCCAGCAGGCGGTGGCCTTGCCACTTGTGGACACAGTCACCTTGGCTTCCTCTGCACATCTCAGGCCTTCTCCCTGCAGGTTACACGTTGCTATTTCCACACCCCAGCTCTAAAATAAAATAACGTTTATTTATTTTATTCATAAAAGGAAAGCCAGTTGTGGAAAAATTGGAAACTACAGTACAAATAATGAAAATAATTTCCCCCATCTGCCTCCTGTGGTCTCACTGTAATTCGGCTGGAATCCTAACTCGACCTTGGCGGTGAGGAACTGAGGTCAGAGGGCTTGGATTTGGGCTTGATGACCCCATCCCATGCTGGCTGTGGTGGCGGCTGGGTCCACGGGTCCTTAGACGGAAAGGCCCTGCAGGCGGCTGGCACGGACTCCGTGGCGGAGGCTTCCAGAGGGAGCAGCCTCTCCTTTTGAGGCCCCCTGTCCCCTCGCTGCGTCCTCACTGCCTGCGCCTCGTAAGGGGTGAACCACAGGCCGGGCCTTGCCTGAGGCGAGATAAGGGCTGGACGTTCCCTCAAGCTGCCTCTCCTGGCTCCCATGGCCTCAGTGCTGGAGAGAAACAGCATTCTGGGCAGCACTGGGGCAGGGAAATGATGATGGCTTTGCCTAAGGGAGGTTCTTTAAGGGAGCTTTGCAGGATTCAGCTGGCCCCAGAGCAACTGCGTTCCAGCGTGCGCACATGCAAGGAGAGAGAGATCATGCTACCAGCGTGCGCACATGCAGGGAGAGAGAGATCATGCTACCAGCGTGCGCACATGCAAGGAGAGAGAGATCATGCTACCAGCATCTGCACATGCAGGGAGAGAGAGATCATGCTGTGCTGGCCCAGTCAACCCAAGCTCAACCTGTCTCCAGCGCCCATTGTGAGCCGGGCCCACGTTGCTGCCCAGGGAGGCAGTGGTGAGGCGGCCCTAGCGAGGCACACAGGTGTGTGTGTGGGAGCTTGGCTGGGGGCTTAAACCACAGACACTTATCTCTCAAAGTCTGAGACAAGGGTTGACAGGGCTGGCTTCCGCTGAGCCCCCACTCCTCTGTGTGTCGGGGTCTGTCCTCCCCCCCGTGCCCTCTGTGTGCATCTGTGCCCTGATCTCCTCTTCTTGTAAGACACACTCAGAGTGGCTCAGGGCTCACCCCGTGAGCTGATGTTATCTTAACCGCTTTTTAAAGGCGCTGTCTCCACAGGACTGGGAGGCACCAGGTTGGGCTTGAACGTAAGTTTTGGGGAGAGAATTCAGCCGTAACAAGGTGACTCACCCCCACCGGCCCTGGCTCCTGCCTGAGGCCATGTTTCACAGCGCCGTGTTCTGGCAGGGCACCGGCCCTAGCTCCCAGGAATCTGGGGACCCCTGACCCTCATGTTCTGCTGTGGCAGGGTGGGGAGTCCCAGGGTGGGGGCTGGGAAGACCTGCCTGAGGACTCAGGGAGACTGGAACCCCAGCACCTTGCTGGGCCCCTTTTGGTTACCAATAGAACACAGTCCCCTCCCAAATCAGAGTGACTATGTTATCTGTCCCTTAGACTACGGTGAAAGCCCTTGGACCGAGATTTTTAAACCTCCCTCATGGCCACAGTGCAGGAGCTGTGGGCAGAGCACAGCCTTGTCCGGGCACTGCCCGGTGTCTCCCGGCTCAGGGGCATCCAGCCCCAGGCACTGCCTCTAGAGTGGAATGAGGCGTGGCTTCCCGTGGGATGGACTAGGGTGTGACATGCTTTCCTGTTCCAGAGGCCACCTGGGAGCCGATGGTGTCCACTGATGGACATTTTCCTGGGCTGAAGTATTTCAGATGCCCAGTGTTCTCCCAGCCCTCACAGCGGTCAGTTCTGCTTCACGGGTTTCCCATGTGCTTTGGCTAAGACATCAGCAGGCAAAGACGCTTGGGTTGGCTTTAGACATTACGAATAAAGGAAGCTACGGAAGGCGGCCAAAGTCTGAGACATGACAGGTGACATGGGACGGCTGCGCACAGGCCGGCCCTCCCTTTGCAAACTTTCTGTTGTTTTTGGCGAGATGCTTGCTGTGTGCTGGGAGCTGACGGTGGAAAGTCCCGGGCATTGCTGCTGCTGTCTCCTGATGTGCGTGCGGCTTAACCGTCAACATCTTTACCCTTCATGCTGACTTAATACTGACTGTTGGGCAGAGTTCACTTGGAAACACACCGTCCTGGGAGGAGATGGTGCCGCCCACCCCAGAGGGGGCGTCGTGTTCAGTGGGTTGTGCTCATGGGGGTGGGCCCCTGTGTCTGCACACTCACTCCCTATGCTGGGTGTACCCCCAGGCCTGGGTGCTGCGTTCCCCACACCTGCCTCTGCTGCTGGACCCAGAGCTCTCTGGGGCTGTGGGCACATTTCTCTTGTCCTGAGCCTCCACTGCCTCATGTAGCCCATGATTCAGCTCACCCGTGTGGCTGCCTCCCGGTGTGGGTAGGCTCTGGGTGCGCGGGCTGACCAAGGTGGACACGGCCCCCAACTGTGGGGCCTCAGGGACTGCTGTGCGTGACAGGAGGGTGGGTTGGTGGGCTTTCTGGGGGTCCCGTGCATGGAGACCAGGCTGGCTGCATACGAACCGGGACTAACAGTAGAGGCCGTCTAGACACCTCCCCTAAAGGACCTCAGTCATTTGATTTAATTGTTCCAGGATGCAGTACAGCCTAGAACCAGGGGAGTTGTGCTGACATGTAAGAGTGTGTACGTGTCCGTGTGTGTGTGTGATTGCGTGTTTATGATAGTAAAATTCAAGGAAGTGTTGTATGGAGTTTGATGAGGGGCGCAGTTTGGTGAGGTGGGCATTCCAAGTGCTGTAGCAGATGAAGGTGCTGTTCAAAGAGCCTTGTTATGGATGAGGAGAGCAGGTAATAATCCCTCATAGAGGCTGCCAGGAAGGTCGAGGGCATCAATATCCACAAGCCTACATTTTGCTTCTATTTTTGCCAATGTTGCCATACCTATTGGCTTCAGTAGGATTCAAATGAAAAACAAAAGCAGAAACAAGAAGGGGTGTAGAAATCAAGGTCCCTATACGTATTGAGCTGGAGTCAAGATGAGATGGAAAATTTTCAGGTAAAAAATGAATTATTTGAAGGTGGGAATATTCTGGAATTCACCAAGAGGAAACAAATGCTCCGAGGAGAGTGACCCAACACAGAAACGAAATGTTGACCAAGCTCCGACCACGCTGATGGCCTTTACAGACGAGCTCTGTAGGGCGAAGCGCGTCGGGAGGTGGTTCAGTCTCTAGAGCGCAGCAGAGATGGAGCCCACGGCCCAGGGGACTTTTCCTTGCTTTTCATAAATCGGGTCTCCAGGAGTCCACTGCACGCAGGCAGTCTCTGAGAGCTCAGGGGTGCGACTGTCCCAGCAACAACAGGAGCCTGGCCGTGACCAAGCCGGGGGCTGGGTCCCCCGTGTGGACACAGTGCCACCCAGAACATCCCCTGTGCTCGTTACCGGAACAAAGGCCGGAGGGAGGGCCATCTCTCCTCCCGAGATAGAGACCCTCAGACGTGCTGAATACATATGTCTCTTTTCCTTATCTGAGGATTTAAATGTGAAGTCACCAGTCTTCCTGCGCAGGAGCACGCAGCGTGTGTCGTCCCCGTGGTCATGGGTGCGTTTGCTCCGACACACGTCCTACAGTCTGGCCACCCTGCCTCAGTCCCCAGATGTCCCACACACAGCACTGACATCCCCCTCTGCTCAGAAACACAGGACCCGGGCACGTCCTTGCGCTCAGGGCACCGTTCTGACATTTAATGCTGAATTTACAGGGACGTATGCACCGTATCACACCGGTCAATTGCTCTGAGATACATCTGGGGGAAAAGCACAGTGTCCTTCGTCTCCACGAGAGAACTTACCGGAAGCAGCGTACACAACTCTAGCAAAGAAGAAGTACAGTACCCATTTCCGTATAAGAATATATTATTTAAAAGACAGTTTAAAAATAAAATTCTGTACAGCATCATGAATTCCTTTTTTTTTTTTTGTATCAGTGAACAAAATGTTTCTTAGAAAACGTGGTCTTGTGGTGCCAGGTGCTCAGGGCAGCTCTTCCCGCACAAGGATCCCGTGCAGCTCCGCCAGCCCGTCCGGAACCGCAGCCACGCCCCTCAGTTTCCTCAGGCACAGTCTCCTGGAAGAAGGGAAAGATGACTGATTTGTTTTTTTTTAGGAATAGGGCGTGGTGGCTCACGCCTGGAATCCCAGCGCTTTGGGAGACCAAGGCGGGTGGATCACGAGGTCAGGAGTTTGAGCCCAGCCTGACCAACATGGTGAAACCCTGTCTCTACTAAAAATACAAAACTTAGCCAGGTGTGGTGGCACACGCCTGTAATCCCAGCTACCTGGGAGGCTGAGGCAGGAGAATCGCTTGAACCCGGAGGTCGAGGTTACAGTGAACTGAAATTGCACCACTGCACTTCAGCCTGGGCAACAGAGTGAGACTCCATCTCAAAAAACAAGATGAAAAAAAAGCGCCAGCAGTCGCAGAAACGTAACAGGATTATACACAGACTTTTTTTTTTTTTTTTTTTTGAGACAGAGTCTGGCCCTGTTGCCCAGGCTGGAGTGCAGTGGCATGATCTCGGCTCACTGCAACCACCGCCTCCTGGGTTCAAGCAATTCTCCTGCCTCTGGCTCCCAAGTAGCTGGGATTACAGGCACGCGCCACTACGGCTGGCTAATTTTTGTGTTTTTAGTAGAGATGGGGTTTCACCATGTTGGCCAGGCTGGTTTAAAACTCCTGACCTCAAGTGATCTGCCTGCCTCAGCCTCCCAAAGTGCTGGGATTACAGGCATGAACCACCGCACCCGGCCGACACACAGACCATTTTAAAAGAAAGAGGCCATCAGATATATTGCTGAATACATTTAGGCAAAATAAAACAATATTGATCCCTTTTCTGAGCCACTGAAAAATATGAACTGACTTAAAAAATTAAATACCAACATTGACTGAACCCTTCACAGGGAACAGACCCGCACTTTGACTGTTTAGTCACTAAAACAGCAGTGACAATGGTATTATTACCTCTGATTTAGAGACTGGGCCTCTGAGGTTCAGAGAGGCTGAGACACTTGTGCACGTCTCTCGGCTTGTAATCGGCAAGCCTGGACTCAAAACCAGGTGTGTTGGACGCCAAAGCCTGTTGCTGCCCCGCTTATAAGTCATGTCCCGTTTGTCCTGCCCTGAGCCTTACATGCTTGATGCACTCTCTCTTGAATTATCTGTTAGACATGTACAGTGTGACCTTATTATGAGGTGAACAAATGGCTGCTCTGCATTCCCCGTGAGCTGAATAACTATATCAACAAGTGCAGAGAGAAACTCTCAAAGCCACAGAAAGCCAACACGTGATTTGTGAAGTTTTCAGTACTTCAATTGCACTTTTAAAAAGTCCTTACTCTTATAAGTGATGCATATGCTAATTATTGATGTTTTTCTATTAACTAAACCATATTCCCCTTCTTTAAGAGCCTCATTCTTTTTTTGTTTTTCTTTTGAGATGGAGTCTTGCTGTTGCCCAGGCTGGAGTGCAGTAGCGCAATCTCGGCTCACTGCAAGCTTCGCCTCCCAGGTTCGAGTGACTCTCCTGCCTCAGTCTCCCAAGTAGCTGGGACTACAGGTATGTGCCATCACACCTGGGTAATTTTTGTATTTTTAGTAGAGATGGGGTTTCAGCATGTTGGCCAAGCTGGGTCTCGAACTCCTGACCTCAAGTGATCTGCCCACCTCGGCCTCCCAAAGTACTGAGATTACAGGCATGAGCCACCAGGCTTAAGAGCCTAATTCTAATGATTAGATGCAAGGAATAAAATTTCCATTCCTTTGGCCGGGCGCAGTGGCTCACGCCTGTAATCCCAGCACTTTGGGAGGCAGAGGCAGGTGAGTCACTTGAGGCCAGGAGTTCAAGACCAGCCTGGCCAACATGGTGAAACCCTGTCTCTACTAAAAACACAAAAACTAGCCAGGTGTGGTGGCGCACGCCTATAATCCCAGCTACTCAGGGGGCCGAGGCAGGAGAATTGCTTGAACCCCGGAGGTGGAGGTTTCAGTGAGCTGAGATCGCACCATTGCACTCTAGCCTGGGCAACAACAGTGAGAATTCGTCTCAAAAAAAAAAAAAAAAATCCGTTCATTTAAAGGTATTCCAAAATTCAGATTTTCTCGCCTTCGTCTTCCTTCTGTCCTTTGTCGGAATCACGGTATGGACTGACGCCACGTCAGCAGAGACAGCGTTACCTTCACTGTGTTTCACATCTCTGCTTCTCTCTCTGGACTTCTCGGTGGCTCCAGACGTCAAGCTGTCAGTCTTCTTCTGTAACTGGAACAAAGTGCAGAGAAGGCCAAGTCAGGGAGCAGGAGACAGCAGGGGAGTGTCTGCCTGTCTTCCAGCAGCTTCTGTTGCCTGGAGGTGCTGCAGTGTGAAAGCCTGTGGTCTCCAGCCCCTGTGAGCCCAGTGCTCCTGACACGGGTTTTTCAGAGGCCCCTCTGTGTACCCTGTCCCCGTACCCTTGGTGCCTCATCCGGGGCCTGGACAGTGAGCTCACCCAGCCGCAGCCACCATAGCCGCAGGGACTGGTGGTGTGTGCAGAGCCTGTAACTTGGGCCTTTTCACCTCTTTGGTGTGACTGTCCTTTTTGTGGGGGCTGAGAGGGGGAAGGCAGAGGCCTTGAAGAACCCTAGTGTCCCCTACTGGGCAGCAGGGCTCGGGACTAGAGACTCAAGGCCATCAGGGCTATGGCTCTCAGAGGACCACGAGAAAGGCAGAAGCCGCGTCAGCTCTCCTGTGGGGCTCTGGAGTAGGAGAAGGTCTTGCTACATCTGTCCCTCTGCGTAAGTGCTCTCAGCCTTGCAGAGGTTTGGAGACCTTTCTGCGACTTTCCATCAGCTGGAGAAGTCAGGGCAGCTGGTCTGGATTTTCAGTCAATTTCTAAGCAATTGCTGGGCATCTACCACGTGCCTGGCCTGGCGCCCCAGGCGGGCGTGGGCACGGGGCCGTCAGTCGAGGGAGATGAGACCAACACAAGGCTACGCCTGGACAATGGCTCAGCGCTCAAAAGGGCATCATGGGCCACATGGGCTTCAGGAGCGCCCAGGCAGAAAAGACGGCGTGGCGGGCACAGTAACTAGGGGAGCCCTGACTGACGGGCCTTGGAGGGTGCTTCAATGGTACAAAGGGCACTGTGGCGAGGGGAGGTGGCAGGGGCAACACCAGCCAAGGCCAGGAGGCATCAAACTCTGCAGGAGTAGTGAGGCTGTTCTAGCTGCACGGGGGCGCTGGGGGGAGGAGGCAGGAGGGCAGGGCAGAGGCCACACCATGGGCGGCTGGACAGCAGACAGCCGGGGGAATCTGTGGAAAGACTGCGTGGGCCCTGAGCCTGTGACCTTGACCCCTTCCTCCAAAACGGTGTCAATCCAACAGCAACCGAAAGCCAGCCCCAGGCTCCCTGTCCCCTGAGAGGTGCTGGTGTGTGTTCTGGGCCTGGAAGCTGGCAGGTGGGTGGTCGCTTTGCCCCTGTGCCAGGGGAGGGCCCCTTTCTAGCCCATGGCCTGCTCTGAACAAGTCAGCCCTGGGGCCAGGCCAGGCGCTGTGCTCAGAGGGGTCCCAGATGCTCTAACAGTGGCTGATACGCCCGAGGACACCTGGGCGCCCACAGATGTGGGTGACCGTTGTGATTTTTGTGAAGGGCACGGCCAGTAAACTCCCTCGAAGGTTCTGAGCCCTGATGCGCTCTTGGCGAATGCAGTTTTGGTTTCCCATATCACATTCCCTAATTTCACTGAGCCAGGCTTTCTGATGGAAGGGACACGTGCGCCTGTCCATGGGGTCGCCTTCAGTGGTGCCTTGCTTGGCACGTCCAAGATTCTGGAGTCAGGAGTGCGGAGGGCGCTGGGCCTGCTTGCCGCAGGGCAGGAAGGTTCTTGTCGGTGCGTTTTACCTCTTTCATGGCGTCATCTATCCGCTTTAGCTCCTCATAGCGATCTCGGGATTCCCAAAGCGGCTGCAGCATGATCTCCTCAACCATAGGGAAGAGCTGGGAGAGAAAAACGGATTAATTCAGAGTCCCTCGTTCTTAAGGCAGTGGGAAACGTTGGAGAAAAACAGGTGTCAGGTGCACTGTGCAGAAGCATGTGGGCCAGTCCCAGCTCGTGGACACCCTCCTGCCGGCTCTGCCGCCCCCACCCACTGCAGCTCTGTCTCTGGCCCTCATCACCCTCCATGAGGTCCTACAGAAAGTCCCCCCCCTGCCTCCTGTGTCCCCCGTGCCCGTGAGATGAGGGTTGGGGACAGGTTCTGAGGTTCTAACAAAGACAAGGGGCAGGGGAAAGGAGCTGACAGCCTCCCGGCTGAGGGTCCTGGGAGTGGGAAGTGGGTGGGGGCGGCTCCAGATGCCCTGGAGCAGAAGGATCCACAGCACTTGGGAGCCCAGGAAGGTCGGAGGGTGCAAGGCTGTGAGCCCAGACCCCCGGGGGAAACAAGAGATGGGCCTGTTTGGCACATGCTGGGGGTGCCTTGAGGTGGGGCCTTGGCAGGGGCCACGGGCAGCTCAGGGGCCCTGGGGGGAGCTGGGCAGGAACGAGCTGTGTGCAGGGAGCAAGGCCTCGGTGGCTGGGTGCGGTGAGACTGGGAGCTGGATGGGGGCTTCACAGCTCGAGGGCACAGAGCTCAGTGGTTCCTCCACAGGTGAGGATCGGTGGAGCTGGGACACAGAGAGGGGACAGGAGAGTCAACAGCTGGTGCTGCCTCCAGGGACCTGAAGGCCAGCAGTGATGCAGGAGGGCAAGGAGGGGCCCCCCCAGGGCCCAGCAAGGCAAGGCAGGGAGTGCGGCACACAGTGGGCGATGCTGGGGTCACGGGCCAGGCTGTGGGGAGCAGGCTCTGGATGGAGCAGGGACAGCGGTCACCACGACAGCTGGGGAAGAGGCTGCTCAGGATGTGCAAGTGTGCCTGTGTGTGTGTGTGCCTGTGTGTGTGTGTGCCTGTGTGTGTGTGTGCCTGTGTGTGTGTGCCTGTGTGTGTGTGTGCCTGCGTGTGTGTACCTGTGTGTGTGTACCTGCGTGTGCGCCTGTGTGCGTGTGTACCTGTGTGTGTGCATGTGCCTACCTGTGTGTGCATGTGTGTGCCTGTGTGCCTGCATGTGTCTGTGTGTGCCCGTGTGTGCCTGCGTGTACCTGCGTGTGCCTGTGTATCTAAGTGTATGCAAGTGTCACACGTGGTAACAGTTACTCACCTTAGTCACTGTTTCAAACATTGGGATCAGGACAAACTTGATAAACCCAATCTGGGCTGTGGCCTTGGTCACTTTGTCTCGGTCCATGAACGGGGCCACGGGAAGGCCTTCTGACTTCTCACGGTCGCTCTGCAGGGAATGCAGCAGATAGCGACATTAAAGACAGAAATGCCTCGGAACCAGATCGCTGTTCTCAGAGAAAGACAAGATGCGCCAGTTAACCACCAACCAACCAAACCACACCACAAATGTGTCTCAGTAAAGAACAAGGCGAGGGCGACAGTATCTTCAGTGCTAAACAGAGCTGGGCATGCATGTCTAGCTGGGAAGACCGAGATGAGAGACAGACAGAGGTAAGTTGCACGTAACACAGGGCAGCAGAGCCATCCTGCAGAAAGCCTCCCGAGTTCTCCTAGGCTTGATCAAGCTGCTGTATTAACATTTGGTGGTTGTTTTCAGCTGGTTTGGTTTTCTACGTCCCCGATCTTCCCCGTGGCCATCTGTGTGAGCTGACCTGCTGGGTCTCAGCCCTCTGGGGGCCCCTCCTGCCTCTGCAATTCTTGCTTCTTGACTTTCAGGCAATTGGCTTGACAAGGCTGCTTCTAATAATGGTTCAATTAGCAGTGACAGGTGGCAGTTTTAGGACATTAGCTTTTCTGGATTGTCACTCTCTTTCAGGTCTCAAATTATAACCTATTTTGTTTCTGATGGACGCCTCCTGTGAAGGCTTTCTGGAGGCTGAACTGTCCGCGGCCCGGTGAATATGTGGGTCCACCCTGGCATGCTGTTTCACGCAAACCCTTACTAAGTGGGGTTAATAAGACTGGCTGGAGGCTTGATTGCTCTGCAAGACTCTTACCTGCATAAAATATTCCTCTAATAAACAGTCCACCCAGGGCTCTGCGACTTCCATTGGACGGACCTCGTTAGAGATATCACAGCATTTTATCAAAATCATCTTCAGCTGAAAGAAGAGATTTTGGAATTGAGGTAACAGGAGGTAGAACATGGCCTGCTGAGCTGCTCGGGTCTGGACGTGCCATTACAGGCAGGAAGAGAGGGAGGACCGTGCAGCTGGACCGTGCAACTGAGCTTGGCTGACTTCAGGGAGGACAGGCTCCTTTCTCAATGGAGAATGAACCTTCAAGGTCCTGTTTGGGTCCCCTCCTTCCAGCCTTTCTCGCCATCCCAGCCCAGGTGATATCCCCGGAGCACTGCCCCGTGCCTGGTCACCCCCTATTTGCTGCTGTTCCCCAGGTGGATGCACTGCTCATCTTCCCAGGGGACAGGTAGCTCCGTCCGAGCTTGGCCAGGGTTGGGCACACCATGGGAGCTTCAGGAGGAGATAGGGTAGACCCAGGGATGCAGCAGCTTCCACCCGAACTAGCCCGGATGTCACCATAGGACAGACCGTGGAGGGCTGGTGTCCCGCAGCCCTGCCTGCACCGGGCACAAATGACTGTCTGGAATCACCAGGTTTCCAGGTCAAAGTGTTGGCTGCCGTCCAGGCTCTGAAGCTGATTTGACAGGAAAGCCCAGCTGAGGCACATGGCCCCCGGCTGTGGGGCTGCACCTGCTGGTTTGGGGAATGTGACTAGGTGAGGGCAGGTCAGTTCAGCTGGGTGTCTGCACGATGCTTGGTGGATCCTGCCTTCCAACCTCGGCGGGACCTCGAAGGGACCCTGCTGTGGTCACCCTTCCTTTCCCCACCCTATCAGTTCCCAGGAAGCCATCCAGGCCTTTCTTTGACTCCTCTGTGGAGTCCGGCTCCAGACCAGAGGCAATTACTAGCCTGTGTCTGGCAGGCCCTGGGGGAGCTGTCCCCACACCAGACCTGGTACAGGGCCAGGGTGGCACTGTCTCTGGGGAAGGTCAAGGGGAGCTGTCCCCACACCAGACCTAGGACAGGGCCAGGGCAGCACTGTCTCTGGAGAAGGTTAAGGTCCCAGGCCCTGCCGGCCACACTCCCTGCACCTCACACCTCCTACGTCAGCCCGTGCTCTCCTTGGAGGCCTCCTTATCGGGGCCCACTTTGACTCAGAACCTTTTCCCCCCAAGACCTTCCCCCCACCTCTGTCCTCCAGTGTTCATGAAGCCCCGTCTGGGACTCCCCAGCAGTGAGACGATCCCTGGCTGTGCTGCTTGTCATCTGCCCCTGCCCGGTGCCGGTCGTTGGGATAAACGGAAACCTGGGCTCTGAGCCTTGCCTTGCCTCTGGTCTGCACAGCTGCAGTGTGTAAGGCTGGGGGTGGGAGTGGGGACCTTCAGCTGGGCTCAGAGATCCTGACCACCTGGCCCCCGATCTTCCGGCATCCTGCCCCTCCCCGTCTCTTCCCACCTCAGAGGGAGGAAGAAGGCATCAGTGGGTCATGGGTCACCCTTGCCTGCAGGTCCATCCCTGCCTTCCTCATATCTAAGAGGACAAGGCGGTGCCTCCCGCCTTCCCTTGGTTTTTCGGGAGCGAGGAACTTGCTTGCCAGGAAGCTGTTCCATGCGTCTGTTTTCCTCTTGGGGAAGGGGCTTCTGGAGGCCCTGGCCTGGGGAGGTCTGCCTGCTGTCCAGCCTTTGCCTGCGGGAGCTCTCGCACAGCCTTTGGGAATTAACTGCACCTCAGCTCCAGAGAGCTGAGTCCTAATGACTCCACCTACGGGGAGGGGTGGTTAGAAGCTCAGCCTGAGCCGAGAGTTCCCTATTTTTCAACCTCTCTGGAGGTGGAAAGTGATGCTATTGATTTTAAACAAACAATCAATTTCAGAGTAAGAATGCCAGGGGTGTACCCGATGCTTAGACAAGGTTCCAGAAAACCAGCTTTCTCTTTGAAGGCCAGGAGGGCAGTTCTCATGCACCTCTCTCTCTGTTTTTTGAGACAGACCCTTGCTCTGTTGCCCAGGCTGGAGTGCAGTGGAACGACCGTGGCTCACCGCAGCCTGGACCTGGGCTCCTGCGACCCTCCCACCTCCACCTCCCGAGCAGTTGGGACCACAGGTACGCACTGATTTTTTGGTTTTTCTTTTTTTGTGGAGATAGAGTCTTGCTAATGTTGCTCAGACTGGTCTACAAACTTCTGGACTCAAGCAATCCTCCCGCCATGGCCTCCCAAAGTGCTGGATTCCAGGCATGAGTCGTGCTCCGGTCCTTGTGTGCCTTGGGGTGCCCAGTGCCTGCCCTTTCCGAAAGGAAGATGCTGCACCTTCTCATGGGGGAGGCCCCCTACCCCTTCTCTGGCCACCTTATCCTGGTGATAGAGGGGTGCCGGGCTATGTTGTGGGCCTGGGGGGGATGCTGGCTTGGGGAGCAGGGACTGTGTTGGAGTTGCCCCCACAGAGATGGGCTGGGGCTGTGCCTTCATGGGAGAGCTGGTTTTATTCTCTGGAAAGCAGAGCGAGATGCATGGCCTTCACCCACTTATCTCCCTCAAATCCAAAAGAGATGGAGGAATGGGAGAGTGCCGCCTCCGACCATGAAGGAGGCTCCGTCAGGAGGGAGGCCCTGCCCGGGACTTTCCTAGTAAGAGTCATGACCTTGAAAACCAGATTTATAGATACCATGTTTCAAGGCAAGACTAATACTTTTGGCTTCTTGGCTTCCAGTGTGAGCTGGATGGATGACCCACTCAACCAGCCCACCGCCTGGCTGCCCACACAGGCAGAACAAGCCACTCACCAGGGTCATGTGCTCCTCATTGCTGTAGTCAAAATTCTCCATTTTCTCTTTGAAAGAATCCATAATTTCTGCATGTCTTGCCATGTCAGTGGCCAAGATTAACGTGATCATTCCCTAAATAGTGAAAGAACAAAGCGTTAACACCGGTATAATCCCAACAAGTATTCAACGGAGGCCTACTGAGCCCCCTGCATACATTATTTCATGTATCCCTCATTCTGATTCATATGTGCATCCATCACCCATCCATCCATTTGTCCACACATCCATCCATTCACCCAAAAAATACATCTATCCATCCATCCATCCAACCATCCATCCATCCGTCCGTCCATCCATCCACCCACCCATTCATCCTCTATCCATCCCTCTACCTATCCACCCATCCATCCTTCCGTCCGCCCTTCCATCCATTTATCCATCCATCCATCCATCCATCCATTTATCCATCCATCCATCCATCCATCCATCCACCCATCTGTCCATCCATCCACCCACCCCTCAAGCATTTACGGAACACATATCTGTGCCAGGTATGATGTTTTCCTCTTCCAAGAAAATAAAACCACAAGCATCAGATACAAAACCCAAACCCATCAATCTAGGTCATTTCAAATGTATACATATCTTTTTGAGGGGGACACCACTTGCATCTTGAATTATTCAATTTTCCTGTAAACATTGAATTGTGTTATTAGTGAAGCATTTATTCGGTTATTCCTGAAATCTTCCATGACAAAATATATTTTTAAAAAAGTGGGACAACGAATTTTACCCCCAGAGGAGAGTCACATTTTGCAGTCAGTGAAGCATTTGAAGCAGCCAACGTTGGTGTGTCCCCATGGTGGCCGGGCACGAGGACGATCCCGTGTGCAGAGGGGCTGCTTCTCCAGTCGGGTGCCGCCTCCTTCTCTTGCGGGATGCTCTCCGACACGGCTCAGTGGGACGAGGCCTACACTAAGGGGCGTTCACTTCCTTTGATTCCCCGGGTCCTGTCCCTGGAGGAGCTCCCCACTGGGGCAGCAGTGGCAGATGCAGTGTTCTCTCTTCACGGTTGCCCCTTGACCTACTGCAGACGAAGATTTGCCACCGCTTATAGCCACACAGGGCACCTGCTTGAAGGGTGGGGAGGGGCACAAACATGGAGGAGAG
The DNA here is from genome assembly GCF_049350105.2 of Macaca mulatta. Lineage (NCBI taxonomy): Eukaryota > Metazoa > Chordata > Mammalia > Primates > Cercopithecidae > Macaca > Macaca mulatta. The sequence goes on from NC_133408.1 coordinate 4,716,751, forward strand.
GCCAGAGAGCCTATAGATAAAGGGGAGATAACTGTACTGGGAACCGGTGATTCAATAATGACTGTAAATTGTCTGTTGAATTGTGTATGTTTGTGCAATGATGTCGTCACAGGCCAGAGAGCACTGCTGCCGTGTCAGGCCTAGTGGGTTCCGAGGTGCGGCTGTCCGTGCTCCTCCCGGGGCCATCACCATGCACACCCATCTGTTCTCCTTCTGCTCATTTCACACTCCCAGTGGCCGGCACAGCACAGGCCAGCAGAGGCCTTGACCACAGCATCCCAGTGTACCACAGCCTGGTTCTGCCCACCTGCCTCTGGCGCCTGGTGTCATTTGACAATTTCGCAAGAGGCCGTGATGCCTCAGGGCCCCGTCCCAGGGAGCGTGCTGCTTCCTCAGAGCTTCCTCAAATGCTTCACTGACTTCAGTTTTTTACGTTGGGCTTTGAACCTCCTGGAAGCGTGGACAAATTGGAAAGCCATGGTCGACGAGGCTGCTGCGCTCTGATAAAGGAGGCTCAGCAGCACTCTGGGAGGGCGGTGAGTATTTTCCCAGCGCTGGCGTCCAGACGGTCTTTGTCGGCTGCCTCTGGAAGGAAGCCACTTAGACTTCGAATGGCTGAGGTCTGCCTTGTGGAACGGTGCCCTGGGTGTGTGTCCTGGGGCCGCCACATAAAGTACCACAAACTAGGCAGCTTAAAACAACACTCATTCTCTCACAGTGCTGGAGGCCAGAACCAAGATCAAGGTGTGGAGGGCCCTGCTCTCTCCGAAGACTCCAGGGGAGGGTCCTTCCTTGTCTCCTCCTGGTCCCGGGGGACCAGGAGTCCCTTGGTTTAGGGCTGCATCACTCCAATCTCCACTCACCGCATCTTCACGCTGCCTTCTCCTCTGTGTCTGGACTGTTTTCTCCTCTGTCTTGTCCAAGGACACTTAGTCTTTGGATTTCGGGCCCCCTTGGACAAGCCACACTGATCTTATCTGGAGATCTTAACAAGTACAAACGCAAAGACCCTTTTCCAAATAAGATCACATTCACGGGAGGTGGGCCTTGTTTGAAGGACGCTACTATTCACCCCACACATTTCTCCCAGAGGTTACTCTGAGAGCTTCCCTCCCCTGCAAACGTCGGAGAGTGAGGGTTTGATGAGGAATTCCCATGTGGAAGGGGGTGTTATTTCGACGAGCTGGAGGTGTTTGTCTGGGGCAGGTGGACTGGGTCATCTTCCTCTCACGCAGATGTCCCTCTCGCTCTCCTCCCATCATGCCCTGAGAGGCAGAAAGCCCCCTTATCTAAAACGGAAGGGGCGGCTGGGCGCGGTGGCTCATGCCTGTAATCCCAGCACTTTGGGAGGTCGAGGCAGGTGGATCACCTGAGGTCTGGAGTTCAAGACCAGCCTGGCCAACATGGTGAAACCCCATCTCTACTAAAAATACTGAAAATTAGCCGGGTGTGGTGGCGCACACCTGTAATCTCAGCTATTTGGGAGGCTGAGGCAGGAGAATTGCTTGAACCCAGGAGGTGGAGGTTGCAGTGAGCTGAGATTGCACCATTACACTCCAGCCTGGGCAACAGAGCGAAACTCTGTCTTAGAAGAAAAAAAAAAAAAAGAAATGGGGCTGACTGGGCTGTGGGTGGCACGTGACAGCAGCTGGGGTTATGGAGCAGGGTAGCTCTCCTATGTTGGATGCAGCAGACGTGTCTGTCCAGGGCCCGCCCCCTCCTTGGGCAGGCTCCCTACCTTCGCTAAGCCTCAGTTTCTTGGACTGGAAGATGGACAAAGTATTTATCTCAGAGGGAGCCAGTGAAGGCTTAATTAATAGAGGCTGGGAAGTGCAGGTCAGAGGGATACACGTGTGCATGGCGAGGGTACCCTATTTTTGGGGCTCCACTCTGGGCCCTGGAGAAGGTGAGGAAGGAGGGAGGGGTTCCCCTGGGTCCGCAGGGCACTGCTGTGTCCAGGAGCTTCTGGGAGCCTCCAGCCAATGGAGAATGGGGGCTGCTGTCCCTGAATGTGCCCCCACTCCGGTGGGAGGGCCCTCACCCCGCGCACCTGTCGGATCTGCTTGAACCCATCAGGTGGGATGTTGGAGAAGATGTTGCACTCGGGCTCAGCGAGGATCTGGAAGGCCACGGCGCAGTGGTGGTTCTCCAGCGGCGAGATGTCATTGTAGCGAACCGCCAGCTCTGTGCGGGCGTTGATCTGGTACCTGGGAGGCGAGGAGAGAGTGAGGGGAGGCTCAGGCGCCCTCACCAGGCACCTGCACTGGGGAGCAACGCCCAGGCATGTAAGTGGAGTCGAGTCGGGGAGAAAGTGCCGTGGGGGCTGGGGGAGCCGCCTGTGCCCTGCCCCAGCCAGAAGGTCCCTCCTGCTGCTCGGCTGCCCCTGCAGCTTCACGTCCCCATGCTCCTGCAGTCCCAGGACCCCTCTGAGGAAGCAGCAAGCTCCCTGGGACAGGCCCTGAGGCATCACGGCCTCTTGTGAAATTGTCAAATGACACCAGGCGCCAGAGGCAGGTGGGCAGAACCAGCTGTGGTTCACTGCGATGCTGTGGTCAAGGCCTCTGCTGGCCTGTGCTGTGCCGGCCGCTGTGAGTGTGAAATGAGCAGAAGGAGAACAGATGGGTGTGCGTGGTGATGGCCCCGGGAGAAGCGCCGACTGCCGCACCTTGGAACCCACTAGGTGCCGACACACGGCAGCAGAGCTCTCAGGCCTGTGATGACATCGTCACACAAACACACAATTCAACAGAGAGAGCTGCTGCGCCACTGTGGACACAAACCCAAGCTCATGGCCTGGACCGTGTCTGCCACGTGGGGAGGAACTCTGAGCCCGTCGAGGCAGGAGTGGAGCAACGGTCTGTTCTTCTGATCCCTGGCCCCACAAGGGACACCTCACTCCCACCTCCTGTTGTTCTGCAGCCCCTTTTCTCTCTTCTGGCCCATGCCTCTGCCTTCCCTGCGGAAGCCAGCTGGAAGCCCGCCCGGGGAGAGACGAGCTCCTGAGAGGGTGTGTGGAGCCCCCATCCCCGCGTGCCCACAGGCGTTGCTCCCTGCCTGGGGTGGAGAAGGCGCCAGCGTGGCCAGGGCTCTGCCGTGCACCTGAGCCTGGACCAGGCCCGCGCAGGGGTGGGAAAGTCCCCCTGGGGTTTGATAATCCCGAAAGTTCCTACTCCGGGGAGACCCGAGGCCCTGGGCAAAGTCCAGAAGCCGGGAGCTGTGTCAGTGGAGGCAGAGCTGGGCTGGGAGGCCGTCGCTGACAGCTCCTTCTGGGAACTGCTCTGAGGGTTGGGCTGACGGGTTCCCTCCGGTAGCCAGGGTGCCTTTTAAAAGGAAAACAAGAGAAAATCCTGTACATACGTGTTGTTGTAGCCGGGATGGTCCAGATCGTGGCAGATGGCCGCTGTCATTAGGATCAGGATATCCGTTTGTGAGAACTTCTCCTGGATTGGAAAACAGGGCGTAGGTGTTTGCCCTCTTCACTCGGAGGGTGGGATGGGATGACGGGGGTGGAATTGGGGGAGTGGTAAGGTGGGGACAAAGGCCCCTGCAGCCATGTGGAGTCTCCTGGCATGGTGGGAGGGGACCAGCCTTCCTGTGGGGATGGACAGGTGACCAGGTCGGGCGCACACCTGCTCATGTAATCCTAGGAGCAGCCTCGCCCTTGGGGAGACTGACAGTGGTGTGGGGGGTGCTTCCCTAGGAGGGCGGAGCGGCTGGGGACACCACACCTGTGGCTCTCTTGGTGGGATGGGGCTGCCACTGCCTGGAAGGGGCTTCATCTGACCCCCGAGGGTGGAGGTCTGGGTGTGCGGCGGGCAGGACCCACCTGGAGGCCACAGAGCCAGACCATGCTGTACATCATCTGGGCCACGCAGAAGCAGTGCCGGAAGTTGTGGAAGGGGTTGTTTCTGTAGTTGTCGTGGACGCAGAGCTGTGGGAGGCAGGGGGTCTGGGTCACCCTGTGCCTGGGCCCGCCAACCTCTCCTCCCAGAGTCACCCAGAAGGCTGTGTGCTGGTTTGAACGTTCTCTGCCAAACCCTCATCCCAACCAGAGGTCAACAGTGTTCCCATGTTTACCACAGGTGCCAATGAGGTGACACAGGGACCCTGAGAATGTCCAGCGGGCCACACCACAGCACCCGGGGCAGGTGTGGGGACAGAGCTCCTAGCAGGGGTTTTCACCTTGCAGTCAAGGACTGGGGTGTCCCCGGAGGTGTCTGAGGAGCCACAGTGGGGCACAAAGTTCGGGGATGAGGGAAGGGAGACTCCAAAAGGGGGCTCTGGGTCCCCAATCACCATGAAACCTTTAATAGGCTTTTAATATTTGGTTCTGAGCAATATTTCATTAAAAATACCTGCTGCTAAACATACGCACACATGCAGACGTCCACATGCACACACCCACTCTCTACACACTCCACGCACACTCACAGCCCACATCCACACACACATCCACACACCCACTCTACACACACTCCACGCACACTCACAGCCCACATCCACACACACACATCCACATGCACACACCCACTCTACACACACTCCACGCACACTCACAGCCCACATCCACACACACACATCCACATGCACACACCCACTCTCTACACACTCCACGCACACTCACAGCCCACATCCACACACACACATCCACATGTACACACCCACTCTACACACACTCCACGCACACTCACAGCCCACATCCACACACACATCCACACACCCACTCTACACACACTCCACGCACACTCACAGCCCACATCCACACACACACATCCACATGCACACACCCACTCTACACACACTCCACGCACACTCACAGCCCACATCCACACACACACATCCACATGCACACACCCACTCTACACACTCCACGCACACTCACAGCCCACATCCACACACACACATCCACATGCACACACCCACTCTACACACACTCCACGCACACTCACAGCCCACATCCACACACACATCCACACACCCACTCTACACACACTCCACGCACACTCACAGCCCACATCCACACACACACATCCACATGCACACACCCACTCTACACACACTCCACGCACACTCACAGCCCACATCCACACACACACATCCACATGCACACACCCACTCTACACACACTCCACGCACACTCACAGCCCACATCCACACACACACATCCACATGTACACACCCACTCTACACACACTCCACGCACACTCACAGCCCACATCCACACACACATCCACACACCCACTCTACACACACTCCACGCACACTCACAGCCCACATCCACACACACACATCCACATGCACACACCCACTCTACACACACTCCACGCACACTCACAGCCCACATCCACACACACACATCCACATGCACACACCCACTCTACACACACTCCACGCACACTCACAGCCCACATCCACACACACACATCCACATGCACATACCCACTCTCTACACACACTCCACACACACACACTCACATCCACATGCACACACCCACTCTACACACACTCCACGCACACTCACAGCCCACATCCACACACACATCCACACACCCACTCTCTACACACTCCACGCACACTCACAGCCCACATCCACACACACACATCCACATGCACACACCCACTCTACACACACTCCACACACACAGCCCACATCCACACACACACATCCACATGCACACACCCACTCTACACACACTCCACGCACACTCAGCCCACATCCACACACACACATCCACATGCACACACCCACTCTCTACACACTCCACGCACACTCACAGCCCACATCCACACACACACATCCACATGCACATACCCACTCTCTACACACACTCCACACACACACACTCACATCCACATGCACACACCCACTCTCTACACACACTCCACACACACTCACACTCACATCCACACACACATCCACGTGCACACACACCTACTCTCTACACACACTCCACGCACACTCACACATCCACACACACACATCCACACGCACACACACCCCACATCCACCCCCCCACATCCACACAGCCCACATCCACATGCACACACCCACTCTCTACACACACTCCACACACACTCACAGCCCACATCCACACACACACATCCACATGCACACACCCACTCTCTACACACTCCATGCACACTCACAGCCCACATCCACACACACACATCCACATGCACATACCCACTCTCTACACACACACCACACACACACACTCACATCCACATGCACACACCCACTCTCTACACACACTCCACACACACACTCACATCCACACACACATCCACGTGCACACACACCTACTCTCTACACACACTCCACGCACACTCACACATCCACACACACACATCCACATGCACACACACCCCACATCCACCCCCCCACATCCACACAGCCCACATCCACATGCACACACCCACTCTCTACACACACTCCACGCACACTCACAGCCCACATCCACACACACACATCCACATGCACACACACCCCACATCCACCCCCCCACATCCACACAGCCCACATCCACATGCACACACCCACTCTCTACACACACTCCACGTACACTCACAGCCCACATCCACACACATACATACACATGCACACACACCCCACATCCACCCCCCCCACATCCACACATCCCACATCCACAGATACAAACATGCACACACCCATCCTCACACACATGCATACACACACTCCACATCCACACAGATACACACGCACACATCCACACACCCCACATCCACACACCCCACATCCACACATGCCACATCCACACACAGATACACACGCACATGTCCACACACACACATGCACACATCCACACGCCCCACATCCACACACACATACACACGCACATGTCCACACACACACACGCACACATCCACACGCCCCACATCCACACAGATACACATGCACACATCTACACACCCCACATCCACACACAGATACACACGCACACATCCACACACCCCACATCCACACACCCTACATCGACACAGATACATGCACACCTACATTCACACTCTCATACACACACGCCACATCCACACCCACACATGCACACACCCACCCTCATACACACCCCCATATCCACAGATACACACATGTACACACAGACACACCCCACATTCAGATACACACATCCATACTCCCACTCCCACCCCACACACTCCCACCCCACATTCACATACCCACCCCTAAACTCACACAGACGCCCCCAACATGCTCACATCCACACCCCACACACACACACGCTCCCACACTCACATCCACACTCCCATACACACACACACACACTCCCACACTCACATACACACCCTCATACTCACACACACACGCTCCCACACACCGCTGCGTGAGGACATGCTGCTTCGCTTGGTGATGGCAGAGTCTCACTCTTTCCTCGCTCATCAGAGCAGGAGCTTGGGCGTAAAGGTTTTGGTGGAAGGCAGAGCAGAGACGGGCTGAGCGTCTTCATGGAGCGCCCGGGGAATGTTGTCTCTGCTCAGGGGAGTGCAGTGCCATCAGGCAGATCCATTCCCTCCATTCCTGTGGAACTGGATGAAACCACGTGCCCAGGAAGAACCGAAGGCGGGTTTGGCACTCACCAGCCACCTCCTGAGGGTGACGGGGTTGATGCTGAAGTCCCTGACCAGCCCCAGGTCGTGGTACATGTGCTCCAGGCAGCTCAGCATCTGTGGGCACAGGAGAAGGATGGGCACCGAGCAGTCGTGTGGCTGGCTCCCCAGCCCCTGGCTTCCCTCCCTCTGCCGTCCTCGGAGTGCCAGCAGGGCCGTTGGCAGGAGGTGGGTTCTCCCCTCCCAGAAAGTCCCCGGAGAGGGAGGAGAGGTCTTTGGACCAGCCTTTCCAGGCCACCCAGATGGGTGGGGGTTTGAGAGCATACTGGGGGTCTCCTGGTGGGTGGAGGGCCGGTTCCGAAGTCAAGGAGAATTGTAAGAAAGAAAGGACGGCGACTGGGTGAGAGAGTGCACCCGTTCAGAAAACACTGCACCAAAAAGGAATTTATTGATTTCTGTGCATAGAAAACAGTCTCAGTGGATCAATATCATAGCTGAGGTTCTAGGACACAGTTCCATCCGATGCACACCTGAGCACGGGTGGTGTCATAGAGAGAAAGATCCTTTCCTTGCCCGAGGTTGGGGATCGAACAAGCTTTGACGATTTACATCCAGAAACGCTGAACTGTGCTCATCTGGGGCCCTGCTGGGACCGGAGATGCTTTAACGTCTTAACTGCCGTGCTCAGATGGAGTCCCTGCCCCGGCAAGCCGCTCCTAACCCTTTTTCATGGAGCCCTGTCTTCTATCAATATCCCTGTTCAAGTTGAAATAGATTTTGTTTTCAGTCCCAAAGAGGATTTATTGTCACTGTGGTGATCTGTTTCAATACAGCTCAGTGCTCTGGAGCTAATTTAGGGAGGAAAACATGAAGTGAGTTTTGAAAACAAGACTTTGACCAAAGTGGGCTTTGCTTTCTGGAAAAAGCAGGTCTTGGGTGGGGAGCCCAGTGAGAAGGAAGATGCACACAGCAAAGGGGCAGTTTAGACGCACCTCCAGGCGTCCTCCACCCGGGGCCCCCCACTTGTGCCCACCTCCAGCCCAGCTGCCTGCTGCTTGTGCAGGGCACTGGGCCATCCCTGCTGGAGCCCGGCATGGCTTCCTGCCTGTGTCTGCTCGTTGCCTGACCTTCTCTTCCCAAAAGGGCATGTGACGAACTGAATTGCACCCTCCCCCAGGTCAATGTGGTAAAGCCCCAGCCCCAGTGAGCTATTTGGAGACAGGGCCTTTACGGAGGTAATGAAGGTTCTATCCAGTCAGGGTGAGGCCTTGGTCCCACGGGACTGGTGTTTTCATAAGAGGAGGAAGAGCATGCGTGTGTGAAGAGAACAGGCCACATGAGGACCCAGCAAGAAGGCGGCCGTCTGTACGCCAGGGACTGAGGCTTCCGGAGAAATCGAACCTGGCAGCACCTTGATCCCGGACTTCCGGCTCCAGAACTGAGGACTTGACTTCTGCTGCTGACGCCACTCCAGTCTCTGGTACTTTGTTATGGCAGCCTCAGCAAACTAGGACAGGGCGTGCTGCCCAAAAATCCATTTTTACTTGTTACGCCGTGTGTGAGACCTGGAAATGCTGCAAGGGAGGCGAGTTTTTGTAAATCGAAGCTCGCGATCACTGCATTGATGAGATGGCTCTGAAGGAGGCGGAGGGTTCTCTGGCATCGCAGGAAATCCATCTGGAAAACTGGAAACTCCCCCACACGCAGCCACAGATGGGAGCTTGGAATGTCACCTGGGAAACGTCCTTAAAGCACGTGAACCACACACTCGTTTTCCTTGGGGGGACAGTACAGATGTAGGTTGGATAATGTGCAGGGCATGGCACCGACTTTTGGAGACGGGGCCCCCTTCAGAATGGCAGGAGTCTGGGGCCCCACGTGAGGACAGGAGGGCTGGCTCCCAGGCCACTGGTCAGCTGCCATCTGGATCATCCAGCCAGGGGCCTCACTGCCCAGAGCTGCTGGCCCCCTACCCTCCTGGACGCCAGCCCTTACGACCATAGGAGCTGCAACCTGGAGACTCCTCACTCTCCACCTGACCAGCCCAGATGTTGCTCAAGGCAGTCCTGAAAGGCAGATGCGTCTGCTGTGAAATCAGCATCAAGAGGGGATGCTGACGGGCAGACAGAGCCACCTGGTGCCACTTACGTGGCCTTTGTGGAGGCTGTGGGGCAGGAGGGCTGGGGGCATCTGTGGCTGCACGTGCAGTCAGTCCTCAGTCCCAGGCGGGCGCGAGTGAGCCAGCAGCTCCCGCATGCTGCGGCGGGTCCTGGTCTGAGTGGGCTGCATGGTCGTGAGTGGGGGACTCATGAGATGACGGGGAGGCTCCTGCAGCCTTCCAGCTCTGCACTTGATAGAGGCAGGCCTTGCTCACAGACCACAGCCCTGGGCCCTCAGAGGCCCGAACAGATGGGAGGACACAGCAGCCTGAAGTCATGTCCTCCGCCTGGTTTGTGATGAGCAGGACACTGGGTCGAGCCACTCGGAGAAAGGCAGGGTGGCCCCTGCTGGAAGGAAGAGAGGCGATCACTCAGGAGCCCTGACGTTCTCCGAGTGCCAGCTGCCTCGTGGGCGGCCAGATGCAGCCGAGTGGGCTGTTTTCATGTGTGTTCCTTTAGTTGTCCCTCTTTGCCGCTCACACTCCAAAATTCCTGGTATCCCCAGATCTGCCAGAGGCCAAGGCTCCTGTCTTGGGCATCTCTGCATTCTCACACGCGGGCAGCTAGATACCTCCTGGAAGGACTGGAACCCTCATCGGTCTCCTGGGGTGCCCTTGAGATCTGCTGGGCAGAAGCCACGGGCCGTGGGAGATGCCACACAGAGGCTGAGTCCAGCCGCCGGGAGCCGTCTACCTTGCCCACCTGCCAGCCCCGAGAGTGGCTGTGAGTCCACTCTGCAGTCAGAGGACAGAGAGGTGGCCTTTCTATTATGGAGACACGGATCCCTCAGCTTCATGGGGCAAGCCCCACCTCCCCAGTCACAATGGCCCACACTCAAAGGGTTCCCTTGTAGAAGTGACGGAAAAGACAGCAAGTGCCGGTTTCCATGCAGGCACTTTGCCATCAGTGGCCCCTGGCTTGGCTCTTCCTCCCAGCAGGCTGAGGTCAAAATGGCTTTGGGGATGGTGATTTTTCTGCATGATGCTGAGGCGCGGCGCTTACCCACAGGCTGGGAGCACGAGACAGCGTGCTCTAACCGTCTGCCGTGTCTGCTTGCTGTGGACTTGCTCTGCCCAATCTCAGCGGCTGTGCAGGGACCCTGGGAGCCGCTGCAGGCCAGCAGCTCCAACACGTCTCTTCCGAGCTTCCCCTCTTACTCCTTGTGTCTCTCACACTGGAGCCCTTGCTTTTTGTGCATTGACCTAGACAGTCATGCTGCACATTTAAAGGCTCTTCTGTCGTCTCCACGCCCTGGTCCTGCAGTCTCAGGGCTGGGAAGCAAGTTGCCACGTGGTGGCCGGAGGTTTTGAGCAGGTTTGCAGCAGCGCAGCCCCTGGGACTGGCTGCCTGCTGCTCTTCTCGGGTGAACTGGGCTGGGGAGTGGAGGCTGCAGCTTTGGTTTTCTGGCTGGTGCCGCAGTTTTTCTCCTGCTGGGAGACCATGGGCGTAAAAGAGGTTCACTTAGGAGAGGGCAGTGCCCCAGGTGTCAGCAACCCGGCCTCAGGGATGCCAAGAGGCAAGATCCCACTTTCTGCCCTTTGCGAAGAGATCGCTGCGGCCGAGGGTGTCAAAGAGCGCAGGTGAGCTTGCTGAGGAGCCTGCGCATTCTCTGTGTTGCTGACAAGCAGGAAAATGTCCTTAGATTTTGGTGGGTTGAAAACAGCTGGGTCCGGCCGGGCGCGGTGGCTCAAGCCTGTAATCCCAGCACTTTGGGAGGCCGAGACGGGCGGATCACTAGGTCAGGAGATCGAGACCATCCTGGCGAACACGGTGAAACCCCGTCTCTACTAAAAAATACAAAAAACTAGCCGGGCGAGGCGGCGGGCGCCTTTAGTCCCAGCTACTCGGGAGGCTGAGGCAGGAGAATGGCGTGAACCCGGGGGGCGGAGCTTGCAGTGAGCTGAGATCCGGCTACTGCACTCCAGCCCGGGCGACAGAGCCAGACTCCATCTCAAAAAAAAAAAAAAAGAAAACAGCTGGGTCCGAGGTCTGCAATGAGGGAACTTTTTCATTTTTTGGGGTGTGAAAAGATGGGGGTCTATTAGCCAATGAGATGAAACCAAATATTCCCCATTCTTGTATTTTTCAGCAAATAGGAATTTTAACCCTTTTTTTTTTTGTAGCGACGAGGTCTTGCGATGTGGCCCAGCGTATTAGTCTGTTCTCACGCTGCCAATAAAGACATACCCGAGACTGGGAAACTTATAAAGAAAAAGAATCTTAAGGGACTCACAGTTCCACATGGCTGGGGAGGCCTCATGATTATGGCGAATGGCAAAGAAGGAGAAAGTCACTTACATGGGGGCAGGCGAGACAGCATGTGCAGGGGAACCCCCATTTATAAAACCATCAGATCTCGTGAGACTTACTATCACGAGAACAGTACGGGGAAAACTGCCCCCACGATTCGAGACCTCCACCTGGCCGTGCCCTTGACACGTGGGGACTATGACAATTCAGGTGACATTTGGGTGGGGACACAGCCAAACCATATCACTCAGGCTGGTCTGGAATTCCTGGCCTCAAGCCTTGCTGCAGAAGGTGACACAGTGCCCGGAATCCCACATGTCCACTTATCCGGGACAGCCGGCTGCCTGTGCCTTGCCTTTGCAGACACTGCTCTCAGAGCAGAGCACTCTGACCGCGGCGCCTTCCTTGAGGAGAGATCTGCTCCTGGCATGGGCGTTCTGCAGCACTGGGCTGCCACCCGCGCGCATGAGGGTCTGCCGGGTGAGCAGATGACCCCGGGAGCCCGGCGCCGTCAGGAGCTCTGGGTGGAGGGTCCCTGCCCCTGACAGCTGTCTCCACACGCACAGAATCCCCTTGCTCTGAGGTCTCCTGGGCCCTGCTATCAAGCATTAGTTTCAACTAAAACCCAGCAAAACAAGGGTTTTTTTTTTTTTTTTTTTTTTTTTTTTCCCAGTCTTTAAAAAGAGGAGAAAACATGAAAGAGGAAGAACGACGGGGGTGGTCCCACTGGGGTCCACGACCCTGAGCTGCCTCCCCACGGGACGTGGTGCCCGCAAGCCCCGCACTTACCTCGTTGGGCTCCCAAAGCCAGACATCAAAGGTCGGCTTCCGCAGGGCCTCGACGGTCTCTGGAGAGAGCAGGTACTAGAAAGGACAGGAGTTGTGTGTTAACCAGGTGCTGGGGGACTGTGACGGCAATGTGCATGCTGGGATGTTTCTTATTCTCCCGTTCTCTTTCTTTCTTTTTTTTTGAGATGGAGTCTCGCTGTGTTGCCCAGGTTGGAGTGCAGTGGAGTAATATCGGCTCACGGCAACCTCTGCCTCCCAGGTTCAAGTGATTCTCATGCCTCAGCCTCCCAAGCAGCTGGGATTACAGGCACCTGCCACCACGCCCAGATAATTTTTGTAATTTTAGTAGAGACAGGGTTTTCACGATACTGGCCAGGCTGGTCTCGAACTCCTGACCTCAGGTGATCCACCAGCCTCGGCCTCCCAAAGTGTTGGGATTACAGGCGTGAGCCATCGCACCTGGCTTCTCCCGTTCTCTTTCTAAGGCACCTGCGTCAGACTCACAGGCCACATCCTTTTGGAAAGGGCCAACACTATGGCTGGAAATCCCATCAGTGGATGCCAGAGGCAGGGCGAGAGGGGCGGGGGGAGGTTTTGGGGTGACAGAAATGTTCCATATCTCGCTTGTGGTGGAGGTCACAGGACTAAACAAGTTTGTCAAAATTCACTGTACTCCAAACCTAAAGAACTTTACTGCATGTAAATCAGACCTCAACAAGCCTGACGATAGAACAGACAATAGCTGGGCATGGTGGCTCATGCTTGTAATCCCAGTGCTTTGGGAAGCCTAGGTGGGCCAATCACCTGAGGTCGGGAGTTCAAGACCAACCTGGCTAACATGGGGGAATCCTGTCCTGTCTCTACAAAAATACAAAAATAGCCAGGCATGATGGCGGGTGCCTGTAATCCCAGCTACTTGGGAGGCTGAGGCGGAAGAATTGCTTGAACCCGGGAGGCGGAGGTTGCAGTGAGCCGAGATGGTGCCACTGCACTCCAGTCTGGGCAACAGAGCGAGACTCCATCTCAAAAATAATTAAAAAGGGCAATAAAGTGAAGTGTGGGGGTAAAATTCACTTGGCATAAATTCAAACGCCAGCTAAGAAGTTACTCTGAGATGCTCCCATCGGGAACCCATCCCTGGTTTCTGCTGAGAGCTAGAAGAGCAGGCCTGCTGACGGGGCGGTGCCCGGGGTTGCTTCTGAGGACATCAGGCTTTAGGTTAAGCTGTCGCAAGGACAGAAGGCTGTGGTTTTATACAGAAGACAAGAACACGCTTTGGTATTACACACTGTCTTCTCCCAGCTCTTACTGGATATTTGCTTTTGGTTTTTTATAAGGGGACGGATCTGGAGTGCTGCCACCTTTTACTTTGGATCTAGGCTGTGCTTCACGGCTCCCTGGGACAGGATCCTGAGAAGCGTGGGGCATATTTTCCAATGGAAAAAGGCACTCGTCTCCATTCAAAAACCTCAGATAAGGCTGGGCACAGTGGCTCACGCCTGTAATCCCAGCACTTTGGGAGGCCGGGGTGGGTGGATCACCTGAGGTCAGGAGTTCAAGACCAACCTGGCCAACGTGGTGAAACCCTGTCTCTACTAAAAGTACAATAATTAGCCGGGCACAGTGGTGGGTGCCTGTAATCCCAGCTACTCAGGAGGCTGAGGCAGGAGAATCGCTTGAACCCGAGAGGCAGAGGTTGCGGTGAGCTGAGATCGTGCCATTGCACTCCAGCCTGGGTGACAGAGTGAGACTCAGTCTCAAAAAAACAAAACCAAAAACCCAAAAAATCCCCCCGAACCTGACAATATCCAGGGCACCGTTTGGACCTGCATGGATAGAACCACTGACTAATGGACTCCAGTGGCCCACATGGAGGCTGTGGAAGCCTCTGCCATTGCCTGAACCGCAGGCAGCAGCAGAACCCACCAGTGAGCAGCCCAGGCCGCTGCTGTCTGCGGAACCTGTGCCCCCTGAATCTTAGCACAACAGCACATTACAAATCAGGTGGGCCGGGCCGGGTGCAGTGGCTCAGCACTTTGGGAGGCCGAGGTGGGTGGATCACCTCAGGTCACAAGTTCAAGCCCAGCCTGGCCAACATGGTGAAACCCTGTCTCTACTAAAAAAAAAAAACAAAAAAATTAACTGGGTGTGGTGACGGGCGCCCGTAATCCCAGCTACTTGGGAGGCTGAGGCAGGAGAACTGCTTGAACTCAGGAGGCTGATTTTGCAGTGAGCTGAGATTGTGCCACTGCACTCCAGCCTGGGCGACAACAGTGAAACTCCTTCTCAAAAAAAATAAATAAATAAAAAATAAACAAAAAATGAGGTGGGCCGGGATTTTGCCTGCTTCCCAGCTGAAGGCTTTGAGCGGTTGACCAGCGTCTTGAGACCCTCCTTTTGTCATTATTTCAAAAACGCCATTGCTACTTCGCCAAGGTTACAGCTTCTCTTAGAACTAAGAACACTTTTGTGCAAAAGAGCAAAACTGCCAGGACAACTAAGAATTGCTCAGAGAGGAGGGCCAATGTAGTGGATTTTTAAAATGTAGTTACACATTAAAGTTCTTTAAAGTAACGTTTGACTGTGAAAACCATTTACCGAGGTCAGCTTCAGGGCAGACGGCAGCACAGAGCTATTATCTCCTTGCAGGGGAAGGTATGGTCTGGGATCACTTTTGCTAAACAAATGTCAAAGAGGAAAAATACTTTGCCTTAGAGTAACCCGCAGCGTCCAGGGCTGGGAGCGGCTGTTGATGAGAATGAGCACACAGCAGGGTCTGGCTGCAGGGCCACAGGGCTGGGCGTGGGGCTGGGGACACAGCCACAGCCTCTTCTGGGCCGGAATCTCGTCTTACCTTGGGGTAAGTGGGAACATCGCGTCGAGGAGTCAACTTCTTGTGGTTATCCAAAAAACTGTACTTACAGGGGCAGCTGGTCCTAGAGAGAAGAAGCAGAGATGAGCTGTGGTCCTGCTGTTTCAGTCTGGTGAAGCCCTCGGCAGAGCAAAAGCAAGGGACAGACCGAAATCCCCAAGCCCCGTGTGGTCTTATTTGCTATGGGAGAGGAGTCAGGGCGGCAGCAACTCATTCGAAGCAAAATCCCCAAGGACCTGCCTGACCTCTGACCTCACATTGGGCTCTTGGAAAACACATAGAAAGTCAGATGTTGGGGCCGGGCGCAGTGGCTCACGCCTGTAATCCCAGCACTTTGGGAGACCGAGGCGGGAGGATCACGAGGTCAAGAGATCGAGACCATCCTGGCCAACATGGTGAAACCCCGTCTCTATATTAAAAAAAAACACACAAAAATTAGCTGGGCGTGGTGGTGTGCACCTGTAATCCCGCTACTCGGGAGGCTGAGGCAGGAGAATCGCCTGAACCCAGGAGGTGGAGGTTGCAGTGAGCGGAGATTGCGCCAGTGCACGCCAGCCTGGCCAGTTTGGGCAACAAGAGCAAAACTCCATCTCAAAAAAAAAAAAAAAAAAAAGAAGTCAGATGTTGAGGGCTATCTTCTGTCTTAGATAAGCTTCTAAAAAACCTTTTTCTAATGTTTTCAAAATGAAAACATTCTTATTCTCAAAAATCTAAACAACACAGAAGTTAAAAAAAAAAAAAAAAACCAAAGTCCTCACTTTACCCACTTATTTCCCTAAATCCCATACTCTGGAAATCACTTCTAATAGTTTGGTGTATCTTTCCAGAATGTTTTGAAGTGTGGACACACATGGGTGGCCGCTTATACCTTTTAACAATATTTTAATTTTTATTTTTTGTAGAGATGGGGTCTTGCTATGTTACCCAGGCTGGTCTCGAACTCCTGGGTTCAAACGATCCTTCTGCCTCAGCCTCCCAAAGTGTTGGGATGACAGGCGTGAGTCACTGCACCCCACCCCTTTGCACTTTTTTTTTTTTTTTTTTTTTTTTTTTGAGACAGAGTCTCACTCTGTCGCCCAGGCTGGAGTGCAGTGGTGCAATCTTGGCTCACTGCAACCTCTGCCTCCCGAGTTCAAGCGATTCTCGTGCCTCAGCCTCCTGAGTAGCTGGGATTACAGGTGCATGGTGCCACACCCAACTAATTTTTGTCTTTTTAGTAGAGATGGGGTTTCACCATGTTGGCCAGGCTGGTCTTGAACTCCTGACTTCAAGTGATCCTCCTGCCTTGGCCTCCCAAAGTGTTGGGATGACAGGCATGAGTCACTGCGCCCAGCCCCTTTGTACTTTTAAACAAAGATGGAATTGCACCAAATGCACTCTGCTGCAACCTGCTTTGTCATCGAACATATCATGAACTCATCCCAAGTTGCTCCACACAGCTTCGCTTCATTTTCCAAGTTTCTCCAGGGTGTGGCCGTAGCACACGTTAGCAATCCAACCCCCAGTGATGGACTTTTAGAATGTTTCCAACTCTCCCTGCTGCATGTAACGTTAGCAGATGAGTTTTCTGTCTGACTCTGGTTTTGTTTAGCACTGGGTATCGAGGTATCCCGCATAGGAGCAGGGCAAAGGGAGCCAGGCGTATTTCGGAGGAAAGCCGCCTCCTGGTTGGGCAGTGTGCTGGCTTCAGGGTGGTCCCCAGAGGCTGAATGAGGAGCAGCTGCCCCGGGAGGTCTGGCCGCTCTTGGGCCTCTGCAGCAGAATGCACCAGGGGGCTGGGCGGATCTGGGGACCCCCTGTGGCTGTGCATTTGCTTGGAAGTGAACAGGCTCCCTGTGTACTTGGGTGATGGTGGGTGGGGGTCACGCCTGGCTTGTGTGACATTCACCAGGCTGGGGGGTACTCAGGGAGCTGAATGCAGCAGAAGCTCCTGCGATTTGTAAATAAAGCCCCATCTTCTGGGAGATCCATTTAATACTGCATAGTGAGAGCCATCTAGAAATCCGTATCCTTTCAGCCCACGTATCTATCCTGGGGAATTTATCTTAAGCCAAGAATTAAACAGGAACAAACAGCTCTACGCACACAGATATTCATTGTGGCGTGATCTGTTGTAACAAAAACACAAGACCTACTAGAAGCCACCTGAATGTCCCAAAATGGGAAGTGGTTTAAACCACCACAGTGCATCCACGTGATGGACTATTATGCCATTGAGAGGATAATCACGGATATCATGCCAAGTGAGGGAACTTTACATGAGAAGGGAAAATAAGAAAGCTATGCACAGTATGTACTGAAAGCGAATGCCGAAAAATGCCAAGCTACGGGGAAGAAAGAGCACATTCGGGAGGTTTAAAAAGAGTGCTTGATTGTGGCCTTCCAGGAAAATCTATGAGTTGTACACCGGTTAAAATTTAATCTAGTTATTGCTCACAATGTCACTAGTAAAAAAAAAAGACTACAAAACAGCATGTTTTTGTTGTTTTTCAAAACAAGGTATCTACACACAGAAAAAACATCTGGAAGGCCTCGTGTCCAGGTTTAAACTGGGGGGACACTGCCGGCTGCTGTCATGATCGGTGCCCACCCTTCAACTCCCATCAGTATAGTTTGGAGGTTTTCCAATGAGCCTGTGCTATTTTCAAAACTAGAATACTCAATCTATTTCCTTTCTGGAAAAAGGGCCTTCAGTGTTATTTTCTCGGCATGCTGCCGTCTCTTCCCCGTGATAACCACCGCTCCAACAGAGATCCATTTGGTAGCCCTTCCCTCTGCTTCATGCTTGCAAAACCCATCAGAGTTGCTGCCACAGTTTGATGTGAAAGGGGGAATGCTAACAGATTCAGCAAAGTATTAGCAAAACCAACCAACAAAATGCACCAATCAAATGATTTCCATTGTCATCCAGTAACCGAGAAATTCCATTTACACATTTCTGAGCAGTCACGAACGTTTTCTGTGTAGTTAAAAAAATTGATGGCACGATGATGATTTCTTTGCTGCTTTTAACCTCTTTTGTGTAAACACTCGCACATGTGTTGTCTCTGTAAGTCTCCTGCATTCCCCAGGAGGGTTATGGAAATTTTCACCAAGCAAGACCGTTTGACTGCTGGAATCCTGCTGTTTTCTTGCAGATCCCAGAGCTGGGAGCAGAGGAGGGTCTGCTGGGGCCCGCTGACCCTGCCTGGCCAGGCAGCCCCTCTCTCTGCGCCCCGTTGCCATGGGAACCAGCGTCTTCAGCAAACAGAGCAGCTGGCATGGAGCTCTTTCTTTTCATCCTATTTGGAGCTTATTTTCGCTTTCATTTCGTGGGGTCTCCATCCCCCTTCCCCGGGGCTTAGGCCAGAGGGCAAGGCCATTTTTTTGGGATGAATGCTGAGCCCTCAGTTGCTACCCCAGGCTCCTGCAGGCTCCCCAGCTCTGGGTGAACCCCACATTCCATGCTCTGCTCTCTGCCTGGCACAGTGCTGGGGGCCAGAGTGGCCGTGGCCCTGGGGTAGACCTGCCCCTGCCCTAAATGTGAGCTGGCAGTTGGACCTCTGTCCTCTTTGAGGGAAAAGCAGGAGAAACCTAACTCGGGAAAGTCAGGGGACAGCCGCCTGCTCCCGGCTGCTGTGTGCTGGACCCTGATGCCACTGCTATTCTCAAGGGGCAGCTTCTGGCGGATCCAGACCCCTGGCTCCGCGGTCCCACTGCGGTGTGCTGTGTGGGCTGAATGTAGCTCCACGTTTCAGGCTCACACTGGCCATTTGTGTGGAACGGCGCTGAGCTACCTCCACCCTGTCTGGGGTCTTTATTCTCTTCCCAGAGGCAAGAACGCTGGCCTCCGGCTGGGCTGCCATCTCGGGAAGGCCCCCCCACCCCCACCCCTGCTTTTTGCAGCTCCTCTCCCCAGCCATCCAGGGAAGTCCCAGCTTAACAAGACTGGTCCCAGGGGCCCCACACTGCTGCAGGCTCTCATAAGTAAGATGTACCTCTGCTGTTGACAAAGACGAAAGAGACAACGCACACAGCTCAGTGTCTCTATTCTGAGTTCCCTTCTACATAGAGAAACATTTGTGTGTGGGGGCTGCCGGCTCTGCGACGAGGGCCTGGGGCACGTGATGCGGCTGGGGATTAGACCAGAACCCAGGAGGCTGAATTTGTGTTTTTCTCAGTGTGTCGACGACGCTTGAGAATTTTTACCCTGTTCCGTTTTGGATGCAAGAATCCCATTTACCTGTCTCTCACCTACAGGGGAGGCTGCCAGAGCTGTCAGCTGAGAACATCGCCTCCAGAAGCTGACGGGACGCCAGGAAGTCTCCTTCTCTTTGGTTAATGGCGCTGTGGGTTCTAAAAATGTACTCCCGGGGGAAGTGCGGATGCACCTCTGTTACTCAGATGGGCCCAAGTGCTCCCCGCAGCCCGGCATGCCTGACGGGCACCTGGGGGCTGATGTCTCACTGGAGTTCCTGGTGGCTTCCTCTGTGTGCTCTGAAATCGGTGTTATCCTCCCACGTGGGGTGTTACGGGCTGAAGTACATCTCCCTCCAAAAGTCGTATGTTGAAGTCCTAACCCTGCTGCCTGTGAGGGTGACCTCATTTGGGGTCATGGCTGTTGCAGATGTAGTTAAGGTGATGTCATCCTGGAGGGGGGTGACCCCTACTCCAATAGGATGGGTGTCCTTACAAAAAGGGGGAATTTGGAGAGAACAGATGGGAGCACCAGGTGAAGAAGCAGGCAGAGATCCCCAAGCCAAGGAGCCACCGGCAGCCACCGGAGGCCAAGGGAGACCAGGAAGGACCCTCCCCTGGGACCGTCAGAGGTGGCAGGGCCTGCTGCCACCTTGATTTTGGACTTGTGGCCTCCAGAACTATGTGGCAATACATTTCTATTGTTTTAAACTGCCCAGTTTATGATAATTCGTTACGCAGCCCCAGGAAATGACTACGACTTCGATAAAAATAATTCCCCCCCTGCAACCTAACCTGCAGGACCAGTGCACACCAGAAACCACGCCAGGAGCGGCGTGTGATCCGAGCACTCGCCTTGCTTTCTACAGAGCAGGTGCCCGTCAGGCACAGCAGGGGCAAGACCTGTGAGGCTGGAGGCTGCCTCCCTACTTACTCCTGCGGCTGTGGGAGGGCAGCAAATGCAGTTGTTTAAGGGATAAGAGGCTGCATTCTACAAATACCTCCAGAAAGTGCTCAGGGACACACAGTTGTGGGTGAGGAGCTGGGGGAGCTCTGGGAGGCATGGCCTGGCTCCAGACACACCCCTCGGGGCGGTGGAGTTCCCGAACCCATATGGAGCCCAGAGGCCACTGTTCGGGGAGTCTGGTTTTCGGCTGAAGACTAGAACTCAGTTTTCGTCCCTCTTCCCCTCGTGCTGCTGGTGGGGCTGGAGAGGCTGGTCCTGCGACACCCGCAGCCCCTGCTTGAGGCAGCCCATCCCCACCTGGCTCTGGGCAGAGGGGAACCCTGCCAGGCAGCACCAGCCTTCTGCCAAAGCAGCCATGGCACCCAGGGCACAGGGGACAGCCACTGAACTAAGCCACGTAGAGCCCACGGCCAAGGGCGCACAGGTAAAGGTGCTGCATGTTTGAGGCTGCCAAGCCCGGTCCCAGCCTTGGGGCCCCGGCTGTGTGGCCGCCCGTGTGTAATTTGGGAGCTCTTCCTCAGCTCACAAAGGAGGGACTCTGTCTCTCATCCCTTAAAGAGCCTCCTACCACAGGAATGACGAAGATGGATTGTTCACTCACAATTTTCCATGGTCACAGACTATGGCCCTGACTTCCCCGAAGTCAACTGGGCTGAGACATCCCTAACTCCAAATGAGCCCACGAGTGCATGGGACAGACACGTGGCATCCCTGTAGGACAGGCTCTCATGTGGCTCAGACAAGGCGTGCTTCCTTCCGCTTGGCCTTCCTCCCTGTGCCCACCCCGAGGCCAGGCCCCTGGGGCTTGGAGGGGACCAGGCCAGGCCCGCCAGCTTTCCCCTCACCTTGTGCCTCTGAGACCCTCCCACCTGCCACACTCCCTCACTAAGCAGACTGCCCTCAGTTTTAGAATCAGGGAATGATCGTCAGCATGCAGGGGGCCCTGGGACAATTCGGTGCAATGGCACAGGGCTGCTTCTCAGTTCATCAGACCCCATGAAATCCCGCTGAGGCCGGGCAGTGGCACTCTGGGGAACCATGAGCCACATCATATGCCTGTGGTCTCTGGGCTGGCACCAGCGGGCATGGAGGTAAAGCCCGGAGGTGTGAGCGGGTCCTGTGTGCCCCTCACTCAGCACAGCGCCTGCACACAGTAAGCGCTCAATGGGTGCGCTCTGCTCATCGTCACCGCCGTCTCTTTGCTACTACGTGCATTTCCATCCCCAGTTTGGATGTGATTCATCCACACGTGTCCTGACCCTGGCTCCAGTAAAGTCCTGCTGTCCATAAAACTGACTTTGGAGGCAGCATCGTGGAAGCTGGGGCATTTTCCCCACGAGTCACCGCTCACTGGGCCTCCCGCAGTGCCTGTGAAGGACGCCTGTTCCCAGGAGAATGACTTCTGTGTCCCCAGTGCTGGAGCCCTCGCTGGAATGCAACCCAGTGGGAATATCACGCAGGGAACCGGCTCCCTGGGGGCACCAGGAGGCTCCTCCCCTAATGCCTTTTTCTTCTTGTTGTTCTGTCTTTAAAAGTAGATATCAACTTATTCCAAGCTGGATACATTGCTCCTAAGGCTTGGATCTGCAGGAGGACTCCTCTTCTGTGACGTTGTCTTCCCAGCCCCCATCTCCCGTATGTGCTCTTTTTTTTATTTTTTTTGAGACAGAGTCTTGCTCTGTCGAGCCCAGGGTGCAGTGCAGCGGCCTGGTCTCGGCTCACTGCAACCTCCACCTCCTGGGTTCAAGCGATTCTCCTGCCTCAGCTTCCCAAGTAGTTGGGGTTACAGGCATGTGCCACCATACCTGGCTACTTTTTGTATTTTTAGTAGAGATGGGGTTTCACCATGTTGGCCAAGCCAGTATTGAACTCCTGACCTCAGGTGATCCTCCCACCTCGGCCTCCCAAAGTGCTGGGATTACAGGCGTGAGCCACCACACCTGGCGCATACGTGCTCTTGTGTTAGAAGAAAGTCACGCCACTGACAAGCAGGTGGCGAGCAGGGTGGCTGCCTCCAGACTGCACTCTCCCAAGCCTGAACTGTACCGAACTGCACCAGCCTTTCTTTTAGAGAAACAAAGCCCACAGGCCCAGCCTAACTGGAATGGGGAGCCCTCGCCAGGCCCGGCCGCCCGTGGCCCCAGCACAGACCCTACCTGCTGCTTCTGGCCGCCAGCTCCTCCCTCATCTTCTTAATGTCACTCTTGCATTTCTCAATCTCCACCACTTTCAGTCCTTCCACTGGTGACAGAGAGAGAGACAGCAAGGGGGTTACCACAGACGAATGCGGAGGATCTCTCAAGGCTGGTAACTAAGGGCTCCCTGTGGCTCCCAGGGAGGAAAATAGCTCAGTGCAGAGGTCTCACTCCTACCCCGGCTGCCAATACTCCGGGTGTGCCCACACTGCCCCACTTAGCTCAGCCCCAACTGACTCCAACCTCGCCGGCATGTGCCGTGGCCACCGCTGCACCACCGCCTCCATCTGGGCAGTTTCCAGAGGGCAGAAGCCCCTCCCCACTTTCCACTCCTGGAATCTCAACTCTGGCACCCACTTTTTGCTCCATACCCCTAAGCACCAGCTGAGGACATGGGACAAAGGCATCTTTTATCCCAAAAAGAAAAGAGGGGACATGTGGTGCCAGAGCATTAAAATGCAGCGAACGGCAAAGCGTTTTCAGCAAGGATTAAGATCTCATTATGGGAAAAGCTTTTCATTGTAACGATCTTCCAGCGCAGCATCACCAGGAGAAACTGTTGATTTAAAACAGAGGAGAAATGAACAGGCAAAGTTGAGGATCAGCAGAACCTGGGCTTGATCACATTCCTGGAGTTGAAACCGCCTTGGCCAAATGATGACTGAGACAGTGAAAGAGAGCTAACTTAACCGACTCCATCTTGCTCCTAACCTCCAAGCTGTCTTTGTTCATTCCTCAAACTAACTTTGGGAGAAACTTCCTTTGCAGTTTATAGTTTAGACAAAGACTATAACAGCCCTTTCCCAAAGCAGACCTTCTTCTTGCCTGGGGACGAGACTAACATTAGCCATAGGATTAGAAATTATGGTTTAAGAGTCATGCAGCTGGAGGCTACAAGATTCTGACCCTCCCTAAATTGCTCCTAGGATCAGCGCTTGAGATATTTTGCAGACCCTGCAGTTGATGGATCAGCTGGCACCACCCAGATTGATAAACTGGCTCGTCAGGTCTTGTGGCCCCACTCAGGAACTGACTCAGTACCAGACAGCTTCTGCCCAGCTTCCGCCCAGGCTCACACCTGTAATCCCAGCACTTTGGGAGGCTGAGGTGGGCAGATCATGAGGTCAGGAGTTTGAGACAAGCCTGGCCAATATAGAGACACCCTGTCTCTACTAAAAATCCAAAAAATTAGCTGGGCGTGGTGCACCAGTGCCTGTAGTCCCAGCTACTCCAGAGGCTGAGGTAGGAGAATCGCTTGAACCCGGGAGGCGGAGGTTGCAGTGCGTGAGATCGCGCCACCGCCCTCCAGCCTGGGTGACAGAGCGAGACTCCGTCTCAAAAAAAAAAAAAAAAAAAGACAGCTTCAACTCCCTATGATTTCATCCCTGACCAATCAATCAGCATTCCTGGCTCACTGGCTTCCCCCAACCCACCAAGTTATCCTTAAAAACTCTGCCCCCAGTGCTCGGGGAGACTGATTTGAGGAATGATAAAACTCTGGTCTCCTGCACAGCCGGCTCTGAGTGAATGACTCTTTCTCCATTGCAGTTCCCCTGTCTGGATGAATCAGCTGTTTAGGCAGCGGGCAGGGTGAACCCCGTGGGCTGTTACAGAGTCCTACTGCAAAGGTGTGCCTCAACAGTTAGGATACTATTTTTCAACCAAAAACAAACTGGAGCTTATGCCTCCCAGCGAGTGTTAAACTTCAAGATATTCACCCTTGGCTGACTGCACGTTTACCCCAGAAACGCTGCCATGAAGCAAGCAGCTTCGCACGGCTTTTCAATTAGAGTTGGTTCATAAGAAATAAAAAAGATTAGCTTTGTTACTTTGTAATCACACCTTAATTTTTATGCAGAAGGATACTCCCATGATGCCACTCTATTCCCTTTTTCATGAAGTTTGGCTCTGAATAACTGCTAAAAATAAAAAGCGAATGTTTTCTAAAGGAAAAACCAAGCAACTAGGAGCCTTTGGCTAGTTTCTAACGACTCCTTCCCACCGGAAGTCGTGCAGCTCCGGAAAGGAATTCTCCCAGTGCAGGGGCCCCGGGCAGCCTGGCTGGAATCGGCCTCCTGGGGGGGTTCGAGGCATTTCCGGGGTCAGGGGTCAAGAAGCGTATGGCTTCCCGGGACACTGCTTCTCTCTGCCAGAAGGATGAGGAATCTGGAGGATCTGGTCCTGCTGATGTGCTTCTGTGCCACAGAAACCTTCTCCGCCCCTCTTCTACTCAACGGCTAGAGGACAGGGATCTGGAAGTGCATGTGGCAGGAGCCAGTGTGGTCGCTGTCCTGATGGCCAAGTCCAGATGAGCGGCCGCTGGGCAAACACAAGGTACCTGAGGTCCGGACTAAGGTCTTTTGTCCAACCACTAAGAGTCCACCTTCTCCTTCGGAGCCGGGTCTCCGTTTTCTCCAGCATCGTGGGCCCCTCCAGGAAGCTGAAGAACGCCACAGGCTGTCTTCTGAGAAAAGGCGCCAAGAACACATTTCGGGTCGGCATGTGGATTGGGAAGCCCAGCGTGGCCTCCACGGGTGCTCCTTGGTTTTGTCTAGACTGCAGGATCCCACCCGTGCCCTGTGGGTTGGACACTGACGTGAGCAAATGGACAATTCAACATCAGTGGCAGGAAGGCGCTCAGTGTGGTTCACACGCGGAAGGCAGCACATTCCGAAAGTGAGTAGGTCTGGGGAAGGGTTGAGCATGCAGTGTAGACTGCAAACAGGGCAGCTGCGCCCTCTGTCCAAGGTCCATGGTCCATTGACTATGTCTTAAATGTCATTTTCCTGAATATAAAAAATCCTACGATCACTGTAGGAAGTATAGGAAATAGCACTTCAAAGAAGAATATTTTAAAATTTATCTAGGATCCTACGGGCCCAGAAAACAACTCAGTTAATATTATTTGTATTAATGTGTGTCCTTCCAGGCCTTCTGCCCACTCCCAGGCCTTCTAAATATTCATCCTGTTTTTCTCTCTCTCTCTTTCTACTACCTATCTACATACGTACTCACTATGTATCCATCCATCCATTCATTTATCTATTATCGATCTATCTATCTATCCATTCGTCTATCTATCTATCTGGAAACCCCGTCTCTACTGAAAATACAAAAATTAGCCAGGCGTGGTCACAGGCTGCCTGTAATCCCAGCTACTCTGGGGGCTGAGGCAGGAGAATCACTTGAACCCGGGAGGTGGAGCCGAGATCACACCTCTGCACTCCAGCCGGGGCAACAGAGTGAGACTCTGTCTCAAAATAGAACAAAACAACAAAAAAAAGGGGGCTTTAAAAGAGATTTTTGTGAGCTTCTGCAAGTCACAGGCCACCTGCAGGGAAAGCTTTAAGGACGACTTTCTGAGAGACGCTGGCTTTGGGGAAAGCGGCCTGGCGGGTGGGGAGAGCCAAGCCGGGGGTCAGGGAGAGCCGAGACGGGGATGGGGGAGAGCCCAGCCGGGGGTCGGGGAGAGCCGAGCCGGGGATGGGGGAGAGCCGAGCCGGGGGTCGGGGAGAGCCGAGCCGGGACGGGGGAGAGCCGAGCTGGGGGTGGGGGAGAGCCGGAGAGCCAAGCCGGGGACAGGGGAGAGCCCAGCCAGGGGTGGGGGAGAGCCGAGCTGGGGGTCCGGGAGAGGCGAGCCCAGGCTCAGGAGGCTCTGTGCTGTGCTCCTTCCCCAACCTCACTGTACTCTGGCCGGGAACCTGGCAGGCCCAGTCCTTTGGCTACAGAGCTAGTGAAAGTTGTTTAAAGACATGTATGAATAGAGCTGTGTTTCAACACTTCCTCCAAGAGCCTCACTAAAGAGCCCGCGTAGCACACACTTCCTGAGTGACGGAGGAAAGCAAGGCTTGGTTCTAGCATCTAGGCTCTGGGCTGTTTGGATGGCCTGTGTTAAACTTTGCCCCAGGCAGTCAGCTCCTGCCACGGCCCACGCTGTGTTTAGGTTTTGGTCCAAACCCAGAGCACGGGGACAAAGGGTGGATGGAGCAGAGCTGCCCTGTGCCCTGGCCGCAAACCAGGAAGGAAGGGAGTAAAGGGCCCTGCTTTAAAATCTCTCTTTAATGTTTCACCTCCAGCCAGGACGTGAGGGGAAGCGCCTGGGTGTTCTGTTTACGAAATAATCTGTAACGTAAGGGAAATCTCAGATCGCTCGAACGAGGCTAAACTTTTTATATCAAAAGGAAGAAGAGCTTTGAAAGTCAGTGAAGAGAAATGAAGAAATTTATATTCAATTCAGAGGAATTATACATTTGAGAAGAAGCAGGAAATTCCATTTAAGTCAAGTCCACCACAATGTAACACGGCTTTAAGGTGGCCAGTTCTAGCGGATGAGTCTTTTAACTGAAGAAGCAGAAAACAGCTTGGAGGGCACAGTGGCTCACGCTTGTAATCCCAGCACTTTGGGGGCCGAGGCGTGTCGATCACCTGGGGTCAGGAGTTCGAGACCAGCCTGGCCAACATGGCGAAACCCCATCTCTACTAAAAATACAAAAATTAGCCGGACATGGTGGCGGGCGCCTATAATCCCAGCTACTTGGGAGGCTGAGACAGAAGTGTCCTGTCTTTCGGGGGCGGAGGCTGCAGTGAGCCAAGATTGCGTCACTTTAGCCTGGGCCAAAGAGCGAAACTCTGTCTCAAACAACCACAACAACAACAAAACGAAACAGCTCACAGCAGCTCATGTACAGCAGAAGCAGCTGTGTGTGTATGTGATCACAGGTATGAATGTATCTGCACGTGCCTGGGTGCTTACACGTGTGCATGTGTGCATGTATATGTGACATCCTGACATGCCTGTGTGATTTCACGTGTGTATCTGTGAGTGCACGGACACCTCTGTGTGTGTTTACACGTGCATGTGCATATGTAGATGGCAGCATCTGCCTCTGGCCCAGGCCCTGTGCACTGGGTGTCGGACCACGCTCCTGGCCGCCCTCCCCATCTGGCTAGCTTCTGGCAGCCGTGCAGGGCTGGGACTGACCTTCTGAGAAGCTGGGCACACACTTCCCCAGTGGCCTGCCACATGAGACGTTCAGCTCCCGGCCCTCTCCTCAAAAGGATTTTCCCTCTCTGTCCTCCAAGCCTCCTGAAATGTCTGGGCTTTCGCATCTTTGGGTTAAGGCTCTGCTGCCCTTGCGGTGTCTCTGGAACTCAGACTCCCTGGGGCTCAGCACAGCTGCAGCATCCCGGCCACCTCCCGCTAAAGCACACCCGCTGGAGAGTGGGGAGCCATCAGCCAGAAGTGTCCGGGGAGGATGAGCCCGAAGCCAGGTGGAGTTCAGGAGGAGGACAGCCTGTCTGGACACGGCTGCCTCTTGGAGTGGGGGTATGAGCTGCATGAGGCGGGAGGAGGGCAGCCAGGAGGACTGAGGAGAGGTCCCCTCCCTTACCCTCCACAACTCCTAGACTGCTCCTCCTTCCCTACTCCTTAGAAAGGGGAGCTCCCCCAATCCCATTTCTGCAGTCCTAGGTCTCTGGTGCTAGAAATAAGTACAACTGGTAACAACCGGTTTTACCCGCAGAAGCACCAGTAATTCTGGTCTGTGCCGTGAGCCTGAGCTCGGTGGGTCAAGAGTGGTGTCCTCTGCCAGGCCATCTATGTGCATTCACTGAGGGCCTTATGGGAAGATACCTTCCCTCTGAGAAGTGAGCATTTTGGAGAATTCCGCAGCTAGAACAGGCTAGAGGGGAAGGTCCTATGGGCCACGTCCTTCAGAGGTCTTCAACTCACCTGCCACTTGGAGGTAAAACAGGAACACTTTTCTTTTGGCTTGATGGTTATTTTCCAGGGTCAGTTATCCAAAGACACACAGGGTTACTATTCATCTTGTTGTGGGAGACATAATTCTCTGTAAGAGTTTTGAGAGTTACGGCATGGCCTCTTCGACTTGCCTGTTTGCACTTTCTGGGAAGAGCATGGAAGGAGCTGGCACTGGCTTCCGGGTGGGGCGTAGGAGATGGGGGAGGCTGAGGAAAAGCCCAGGCGCTGGAGAGAGGAGGAGAGGTGGGAGGCACCTGCTGTCCGCGGGCATCTGCACGCTCCCCCTGTAGTGATTGCGTGACTTTTTGCATCTGTAAAGGTGGGTGGTGACTCCGCAGCAAGCCTTTTTTGCGTTTGGCTCAAACCCCTACCCATGTTTGGAGAATTCCCTGTGACACGGGGCTTGGTGGAGAGCTGAGCCAGCCTCCCAGTGCAGAATTATGGAAATGCAAACACTCGCCGTGGTGGGTTGAATTGTGTCCGCCAGAAAGATCTGTTCACAGCCTACTCCCTGGAACTTGTGAATGGGACCTTATTGAGAACAAGGTCGTTGGCAGATATAATCCATTAGGGATCTGGAGATGAGCCCATCCTGGATTTAGGTTGGGCCCTAAATTCAAAGAGAGGCATCTTTATAAGACCTAGCAGAGAGAGACTGGTGACGTGGAGCCATCCTGGGAGAACGTCACCACGTGAAGACACAGGCGGAGGTTAGAGTGATGCAGCGTTCCAAGCTCAGTAACGGCAAGGATTGCTGGGAGCCGCAAGAGTCTAAGAGAGAGGCACAGAACCAGGGCCCCTCAGAGCCTCCAGAAGGAGCCAGCCCTGCTCATGCCTTGATTTCTGACTTCTGGCCTGCAGAGCTGCGGGAGAGTCAGTTTTTGTTGCTTAAGCCTCCCAGTCTGTGGTGCTTTGTGCGGCAGCCTCAGGGCACTCACAGCCTCCCTTTATGGGGCCTGCCTTGCAGCTAGACCGTGGGTGCATGGTCTGGCTGTGTCTAGATTTTGAACCTGTAGCCAGCGACATGGAGAAGTGCCTGATATCTGCATAAGTGGTTGTGGAGCCTCCGGGGGGCCTAGGTCCAGAGCGAGGAGTACAGGGGAGCTGGTGCTGCATCCGGGGCTCTGAGACGGCAGCAGAGGCATCCGCACAGCATCAGCTCTGCACGGGATTTGGGGAATTGCTGCTGCTGCACAACCTCCAAGCCCTGTTCCCAAGCCCTCCTGGGGATCCAGGGAGCTTCCCAAAATCCTTCAGGGAAAAACTGCTTTTCTGTTGAAAGCAGCCACGATCAGTTTCTGTTGCTTGCAGCTTCAGCTTTCTAACCTGAGTTACCAAGGAATCCTCATGGAGTGCCTGGTGCTCTTCAGCCAGGTGTGCAGGGAGGTGACCCGTCCCAGAAGGGCAGGTAGCAGGCAGTGAGAGTAGCCTGGCCAGGACCCTGGGTGCCAGTCTCAGCTTTATTTATTTTTCTAATTTGCTGAGTGAACTTGAGGTTACCTAACCTCTCTGTGGCTTCCTCATTGACAACGGGGAAAATGAAACCGTCTTGAAGATCCAGTGACCACATACATTTTTAGAAATGTCCACACACTTTGAAAAGTATAAATCTGACTATGTAAATCATGTTTCAGGAGAATCACTTGAACCCAGGAAGTGGAGGTTGCATATTGAGCCAAGATTGCGCCACTGCACTCCAACATGGGCAACAGAGCAAGACTCTGTCTCAAAAAAAAAAAAGAAAGAAAAGCGACGACGACATTCAGTCAATCAGCCAGATATTTTTTTTTGGTGATGCTGTAACCCTTAATGGCCTCCTGTCTGGATTCTGTTTATTTAGTTCCTAAGTTGGTAAACGTGGTGCATGTTAATCATTAACCTTTGCCTTGTCATTGACAAAGAGTTCACTTGTCAAGCTGTGAGTTGAACATAGAATTGTGAGGCCTGTGGAATTTAAGCATTGACCTTGGTATTACGGATGAGGACAAAAAGGATGGGTGACTTGAAGTTGTTTTCTTCCCAGAATTTGAGCTTTTTGATCATTGAATCAGGACTTGAATTGATACTCCTCGGCTCACTAGTCATTTTTCTGCTTTCCTTTGGTGGTGACTGGAGGCTGTAGTAGGCTGTTCTTCTGTTGCTATAAAGAGATACCCGAGGCTGGGCAATTTATAAGGAAAAGAGCTTTGATTGGCTCCCAGTTCTGTTGGCTTTACAGGAAGTCTGGTGCTGGCATCTGCTTGGCTCTTGGGGAGGCCTTGAGAAGCCTCCAATCATGGTGGAAGGCGACAGGGAAGTGGGAGGGTAGAGAGCTGCCACGTGCTTTTAAACAACCAGATCTTGCGAGAGCTCACAATCTCAAGGAGAGCATCAAGCCGTTCAGGAGGCATCTGCCCTGCTGACCCAAACATCTCCCACCAACCCCACCTCCAACATTGCCAATGACATTTCAGCGTGAGACGTGGAGGGGACGCACATCCAGACTGTATCAGAAACCAAGAGGTAACAACTTAATAGACAGATTCCAAAAAATGGTGACCCACAGGGTGCAGATCAGTGTGCAGAGAATGTCTTCATTTACACACAAAAAGACACAGACAAGACACTGGGCAGAGGTTCTCAGAGGGGCTAAGTGTGGGGGGCTTCGTGTGTTCATTTTTACTCTTTGGGGCTGAAAGAATGCTTTATACCATGAGATGTGCTTCTTTTAAAATAGAAATAAAATGCTTAGTTAGTCACTGTGCGAGCCTTTGTTAACATCAAAGGTAATTTTCAAGTATTTCAGAAAGAAAAGACATTCGTATTTACCTTCAGCACTGAACTCCTCCCTGTTCCAAGTGGTTAATTTGAATAGAGGTTAAAGGACAGAGAAGCAAAAAGGAAACAGAAACGTCACTCACATTCCACGCGTTTCTCTAGCACAGCCAAGTGATTCGCAACTTCAGCTTTCAGTTCATTGATTTTGAATGCTCTAGGAACGAAAAAGAAAAGAGGGAGGAAATATGACCCTTAAAATTCTCAGAGTCAAAACACGTTAAGCAAACATCTACTGAGTTCCCGCTATGGGCATGGGCAAGGCCTCTAGGTAGGCTGGCGAGGGGCTGGGTGCCAACATGCCAGGACTTGCTTTTCAGAAATCATCATGTCCCATGGGGAGGAAAGAATCACCAAATTATCATGAGGTGTATTTTCCGAGCTAGTGGGCATATTTACTTCCTCAGGCCTGAGCAGAGGACCCAGATTCTCTGGGGAGAACTCGTGGCCCTCTCTCTGCTTATGTGGTTAAGAGGGTCCAGTCCCCGCACCCTCCCCCGATGGGCACAGACACCTTCGGAGGACCTGTTGTGCTCTCTGGAAGCTCCAACCTAGTCAGTTAAAGAATTTGAAGGGGCCGGGCGCGGTGGCTCAAGCCTGTAATCCCAGCACTTTGGGAGGCCGAGATGGGCGGATCACAAGGTCAGGAGATCGAGACCATCCTGGCTAACCCAGTGAAACCCCGTCTCTACGGAAAAAAAATACAAAAAACTAGCCAGGCGAGGTGGCGGGCGCCTATAGTCCCAGCTACTCGGGAGGCTGAGGCAGGAGAATGGTGTGTACCCGGGAGGCGGAGCTTGCAGTGAGCCGAGATCTGGCCACTGCACTCCAGTTTGGGTGACAGAGCGAGACTCCATCTCAAAAAAAAAAAAAAAAAAAAAAAAAAGAATTTGAAGGGTTGTTTTTTTTTTTTTTTTTTTGTCTGAGACAGAGTTTCACTCTGTTGCCCAGGCTGGAGTGCAGTGGTGTGATTTCGGCTCACCGCAACCTCCACCTCCCGGGTTCAAGTGATTCTCCTGCCTCAGCCTCCCGGGTAGCTGGCATTACAGGCATATGCCATCAAGCCTGGCTAATTTTGTATTTTTCATAGAGACGGCGGCTTCTCCATGTTGGTCAGGCTGTTCTCAAACTCCAGACCTCAGGTGATCTGCCCGCCTCCGCCTCCCAAAGTGCTGGGATTACAGACGTGAGCCACTGCGCCCAGCCAATTCGAAGGTTTTTAAAAAATCCTAGCCGTCTGCCCTTTTCACCATTTTGATTAACCTGGGCAGTAAGATACCGCAGAAAAAACCACAGAGAAGTCAGTCTGAGAAATGGAAAATAGGGTATCCAGGTCAGGATTGCTGGGATGACTCCAATGAAAAGGAAGTCCCCTAACTAAGCGAGGAAGCTTATATCCCAATGGAGCCAATTCTTATAGATTGTTCTCTGATCCCAGAAGAGCGGATGGAGAACATTCTCGACCACACGAGCTCACATTCTAATGCGCCCACTCAACACGGTCTTTGGTCTAAGGCAAGTGTTTCCTGGGCCCCATCCAAGCTGGCTTAGTTACAGAAGCCACAGAAGGCTTCCGCCGTGCGGGCAGCTCCTCCAGGCAGGTGAGACAGCCGCGCTTGCCGGCCAAGGCCAGCCTCAGAGCCCGGGGCCTGCCCTCGCTCTTAGAGAAAGATGCGCGCATCTCTGGCTGGTTGTAAGTTTAGAAGACTCTGTACCTTGAGAACTGCTCTGCGACCTGCGCCAGCACGCTCTGGATTAATTCTTCTCTCTCTACAAACCAAAGAAGAAAGACAGATGGAACACGGACAAGAGGAAAAGACGCATAGGCCATTGCGGCCCGAATCCCACGTGCTGGGGGGCGGAGGCCGCGACCGAGGAGCTGCCCGTTACCTGGAGGGACGTGCTGGCCTTCCTGGCAGCAGTCCTGGGGCTCTCTGGGCCTGGGCTCTACCTGTCCACTTTCAAATGCTCCTTCCCTCTGGGGCTGCTCCAGGCCCACAACCCGTCTGTCCCTCAGTGGTCTCTCAGCAGACTGGCCAGGGCTTGTGGTTCTCTTGTCCTCAGCACCAGCTATAAAAAGCAGGCAGGCCTGGGTTTCTCAATATGGGAAGTTTCCTCTTAGTGCCCAGGTCTATTTTATGGGGGCAATTACTGGGACAAAGTGAGTTCAAGGCACGTCTCAATTCAGAACACGGTGTTCTCACGGCGGGTCTGCAGAGGGGAGGCAGGCCCCGGTCCAACGAGTTGCTCCCTTTGTCGCCTGGCCTGTAAAACTGGGCTGGGTGGCCGGCTTTACAAGGTCCAGGTCCCAGGCTAAATGGAACCTGCCTGTCTTCCTGTTTCCTGACCAGGCCCAATGCCAGATACCTCATAGGAAGGTGTAAATGCTCACAGCGCTGTCCTTGTCATCAAGGCGACATTCTAAGGAAGGGAGCGGTCTCTACCTGGCTCCAGCCATCCTCCGGCTCATGCCCCAGGACACCGAGAGCCCACACCAGGCTTAGTCATAAGTTCACAACATCTTCTATGTTGATTTGATGTCTAACCTTCCACTATAAACAAAACAAATAAAACCAAAGCTGCGCCGGGCGCGGTGGCTCAGGCCTGTTATCCCAGCACTTTGGGAGGCCAAGGCAGGCAGATCACCTGAGGTCAGGACTTCGAGACCAGCCTGACCAACATGGAGAAACCCCGTCTCTACTAAAAAAATTCAAAATTAGCCAGGCATGGTGGCACATGCCTGTAATCCCAGGTACTCGGGAGGCTGAGGCAGGAGAATCACTTGAACCTGGGAGGCAGAGGTTGCGGTGAGCCGAGATTGTGCCATTGCACTCCAGCCTGGTGAACGAGAGTGAAACTCCGTCTCAAAAGAAAATGAAAAAAACAAAACCAAAGCTGCCCAAACAAACAAAAAATTCAAGAATCCAACTTGGCAATGGGGCTCAGAAGCTAAAAATGTTCACAAGCACTGACCCAGGGTTCCATTTCTAGGAAATCATCATGCATGTACACAAAAGATGTTCATCACACTGTTATTTAACACAGAGAAAACTGTAACAACCTGCACGCCCACCCGATGGAGATTCGTTAAATAAATGATGAGAAAACTCTATCTTTAGACATACATCTGGAATGATATTTTGCTGTTAGAAATAATATTTTGAAAAATGTTCATGTCTGTTGTTAAAGTACAAAAAAAAAAAAAGGTTTTGAAGCACTAATAGGGATCCTGCTTTTGAAAACATATTGGGAGGGTATACTCCAAAATAATAATAGTAGTCATCTTTGGTTATAAGTTTTATATACATTTTATTTAAAAAGTTTGCTTCCCTCTATCTTATGCATTTTCCCTTTTTTTCTTATGCATTTTCTATAATTAACATATATTAATTTCATTTAAAAAATTAAAAGAAACTAATCAGTTTAACTTTGCAACACCTCATTACTTCACCTGTCAAATGAGAGGGTAGACCAGATGATCCTAGATTCCCTCTGGCTTTAGCATTCTATGACTTGATAAGAAGAAGAAAAATGATGTTTTATTATATCTCTTGAAGCTACAAACGTAAAAATGTCAGCCAGAAAATTTTCGTACAGCCATAGGTTGAACTGGTGCAAGCTCGAGGCCCTCACCTGAAGAAAGTCCCACATCTGCTAGTGGGGGAAGGTGGCTCCTATCAACAAGAATCATCATAGGTTTTACAGGCCACTTGGTGAACTCAGCAGGGGTTTAGATCACTTAGGAATTCTTTGGAAAAGGTAGTGTATCACATAACCTTTGAGAATGAATGATCTCAGAGTCTTGAGATAAATTTAGAAGTCCATCAAATGATGAATATTTATAAACCACTTCACCCAACAGCAGCAGAGCGCTCATTCATTTCAGGCGCCTACAGAGCATGTACCAAGATAGACCATATCCTGGGCTATAAAGGAAATCTCACCCAATCTAAAGGAACTGAAGCCACACAGAGTATGTTCTCTGACCACAAGAGGATCAAAGTAGAAATCAATAACAGAAAGATAGTAGAAAAATCTCCAAACACGTGGAAACTTAACAACATACTTCTAAATAACTTAAGGGTCAAAGAGGAAGTCTCAAGGGAAAATTAAAAAGACATCGAACTCAATAAAAATGAAAATACAACACAAAATTTAGCTGTGGGACACAACTAAAGCAATGCTGAGAGGGAAATTTATAGCATTATGGGCTTCCATTAGAAGAGAGGAAAAATCTCAACTCAATAAGCCAAGATCCCACCATGAGAACCCAGGAAAAGAAGAGCAAAGTAAACCCACAATGATAGCAAAGAAAGGAAGGAGGGAAATCACAAAGATAGGGGAATAGAAATCCCGGTAACAGAAAACAGAAAAACAATGCAGCAAATCAACAAAACAGAGCTAGGTATTTGAAAATAATAAATTGTCAAACTTCTAGCAAGACTGACAAAGAAACAATGAGAGGGAAGACACAGATTGTCAATATCAGGAATGAAAGAGGGAACATCACTACAGACCCTGCAGACATCAAAGGATAATAAGGGAACACTACAAATGCCTCTACACACATTACTCTGACATCCTTCAATAAAATGGACCAACTCCTAGAGAAGCATGAAGTACTACAACTCATTCAATATCAAAGAGGTAATTTAAACAACTTATAGCAAAAGTCAATTTGTAATTTAAAAACTCCCCAAGACGAAATGTTCAGGCCAAGATGGTTCTAAACATTTATAGAGAATTCTGCCAAATGTTTAAAAAGTCAACATGATTCTAACAATATCTTCAAGAAAACAGAAGAGGAGGAGGGAACACTACCATTCTTTTTTTTTTTTTTTTTTGAGATGGAGTCTCACTCTGTCGCCTAAGCTGGAGTGCAGTGGTGTGATCCTGGCCCACTGCAGCCTCCGCCTCCTGAGCTCAAACAATTCTCCTGCCTCAGCCTCCTGAGTAGCTGGGATTATAGGTGCAGGCCACCAAGCCTGGCTAATTTTTTGCATTTTTAGTAGAGCCAGGGTTTTACTATGTTAGCCAGGCTGGTCTTGAACTCCTGGCCTCAAGTGACTTGCCTGTCTCGGCCTCCCAAAGTGCTGGGATTACAGGCGTGAGCCACTGCACCTGGGCCCCAATCATTTTATGAAGTTAGTATTACCCTGATACCAAATGCAGACAAGGAACAACAACAAAAAATTACATGCCAACATCCCTCATGAATCTAAATACAAAAATCACTAATGAAATAGCAAGTAGAATTCAGTAATATGTAAAAATAATTGCACATCAAGATTGAGTGGGGTTTATTCCAGGGATATAAGGTTGGTTCAACAGTTGGAAAGCAATCAATGTAATGTCCAATCAACAGGCTAAAGAATAAAAATCATATGATCATGTCAACTAATTCATAAAAAAATCTGACAAAATTCAACCCATGTTCATGAGAAAACGCATACAATTAGGAATGGAGAAGAACTTCTTCAAATTGATTAAAAGCATCAACCATAACCTTACAGCCAACATCATACAGTTGTTCCTTGGTGTCCCTGAGGGATTGGTTCCAGGACCCCCCACAAGGATGCCAAAATCCAAGGATGCTCAAATTCCTTATATAAAATGGTGTAGTATTTGCATATAACCTATGCACATCCTCCTGTACATGCTACATCATCTCTAGATTACTTAGAATACCTAATACAAAGTAAATGTTATGTAAAGAGTTGCTGTACTGTATTGTTTACCTATTTGTATTGTTTTTCTTGTTTTTAAAATATTTCTGATTGGTGATTGGTTAGATATATGGATATGGAACACACAGATACAGAGGAGCCGATCGTACTTAATGGTGAAAGACTGACTGGTTGGTGTCTAAGACTGTCACAAGGCAAGGTCGTCTGCTCTCACTACTGCTAATTAACACAGTGCGGGGAGTCCTAGCCAGTGCAATAGGCAAGAGAAGGAAATAAAAGGCAAACAGATTAGAAAGGAAGAAAGAAAACTGTCCCTGTTTGCCAATGACATGTTGTCTACAGAGAAAACCCCAAGGAATCTACAAACAACAACAACAAAACACAACCCTCCTAGAACTAAAAAGAGAGTTTAGCAAGTTTGCAGGGTGGAAAACATACAACATTCAATTGTATTTACTACAATTGTATATTCTAGCAATGACCATGTAGGCACTGAAATTATAAATAAAATACCAGCCACGCATAGTGGTGCATGCCTGTAATCCCAGCACTTTGGGAGGTCGAGGTGGGAGGATTGCTTGAGCCCAGGAGTCTGAGACCAGCCTGGGGAACAAAGAGAGATCTCCAACTCTACAAAAACACAAAAACAAAAAACAAAACAAACAAACCAACAACAACAACAACAACAACAAAATAGCCAGGCATGGTGGCATGTGCCTGTGGTTCCAGCTACTCAGGAGGCTGAGGTGGGAGGATTGCTTGAGCTCGGGAGGTTGAGGCTGCAGTGAGTTATGATAACACCACTGCACTCTAGCCTCAAGGACAAAGACCCTGTCTCAAAAACAAACAACCAAACAAACACCAGTACCATTTACAGTCACTCAAAAATGCCCCAGGTGTAAAACTGACAATATGCAGAAGTTGTATGTTGAAAACTACAAAACATTCATGAAAGAAATAAAAGAAGATATAAACAAATGGCAAGACTGACCATGTTAATGGGTTGGAAGACTCAATACAGTAAATTCTCCCCACATTGGTAAACAGGTTTTACAAAATTCCCATTGAAAGGCTAGCAAGACCTTTTTTTTTTTTTTTTTTTTTGTAGAAATAGAGATTATTCTAACATTTAGATAGAAAGGCAAAGGACTCACAAGAATAAAAACAATTTTGAAAAACAACAGATAAAACGAGAGGAGTCAGCCTATCTTATTTTGAGACTTAGGATATAATTTCAGTAATCAAGACTGTGAGGTATTGGCAGAAAGACAGACAGGTAGAGCGATGGGAAGAAACAGAGGGCCTATGACCATGTCCATACAAATACGCCCAACTGATTTTTGACCCAGATGTAAAGCAATTCAACAGAGAAAAGAGAGCTTTCAATAAATAGTGTTGGAAAAATTAGCTATCCGCAGGCCAACAAAAAAAGAAAAAGAGCCTTGACCTAGAATTCAGTTTATATAAAAATCAATGCAAAATGGACCACAGATGTAAAGTATAAAAGTACAAAACGTTTAGAGAGAAAATAGGAGAAATCTTCAGGGTCTTCAGTAAGGTGGGGAGTTCTTAGACTTGACAGCAAAAACACAAACCAGAAAAAGAAAAATTGATAGCCTGGACTTCATCAAAATTAAAATTTTTGCTCAGAGAGATATCCTGGTAAGAGGATGACAAGACAAGCTACGGTCTGGGAGAAAATATTTGCAAGACACGTATCTGACAAAGACTTTGCATACAGCATATAAAAAGAATGGTCAAAACTCAATGGTAGAAAACAAAACCAGCCAATTTTTTTGAAAGCAGGCAAGAGATGAGCAGACGGGGACTGGAGAAAGGCACAGATGGAAAGAAGCCCATGAAAAGATGCTGAGCACCACTCGGCCGTTAGGAAATGCCAGTTACAACCACAGTGAGACACCACTGCACACCTATCAAAACGGCTAGGATACAAAATAGGGCCAACCCCCAACGCTAGAAAGGATGTGGAAACACGGCTCACTCACTCGTGGCTGGTGGGAATGAAAAATGGTACAGTCATTCTGAAAACAGTCTGGTAGGTTCTTCAAAAAACAGAAAAAAAAAAAAAAAAACAACTAAAGATGCAAGCACCAGGGCAGAGAGATGATGTACACAGAGAACTGATGTTCACACAAAGGCCTGTCCACATGTTCACGGCGGATGTATTTGTAGTAGCCGCAAATGGAAACAATGCAGGTGCCTTTCAAGGGAGAATGGATGGACAAACCGTGGTCTATCCATACCGCAGAGTATGACTCAGAAAGAAGGGAATGAACTACGAATACAGGCGACAACCCGGATGGATGCCAGGGGGTTGTGCTGGGTGGAAGGCGCCAATCCCAAAGTCACCTGCTGCATGATTGCATGTGTAGAACATTACGGAAATGACAACATCATACAAATAGAGACCAGAGGCCAGGCGCGGTGGCTCATGCCTGTGATCCCAGCACTATGGGAGGCTGAGGCAGGGGGATCACCTGAGGTCAGGAGTTGGAGACCAGCCTGACCAACATGGAGAAACCCCATCTCTACTAAAAATACAAAATTAGCCAGGCATGGTGGTGCGTGCCTGTAATCACACCTACTCGGGAGACTCGGGCAGAGGTTGCAGAGTGAGCCGAGATTGTGCCATTGTACTGCAGCCTGGGCAACAAGAGCGAAACTCTGTCTCAAAAAAAAAAAAAAAAAAAAAAAAGAGAGACCTCTTGGTTGCCAGGGGACAGGGATCCAGTGGGGAATGGAATGGAAGCGGTGTGGCTATTAAAGACCAGCAGGCAGGATCCTCGTGGGGACGCCAGGTTCTGGATCTGGACTGTGTCACGGTCAACGCCAGGCTGTGACATTGTGCTAGAGTTTTGCAAGATGTCACCACTGGGAGAAACTGGGCAATAAATGGGCTCTGTCTGTATGCATCCTTACAACGGCATGTGAATCTATCCTTGCTTCAAAATAAGAAACGTATAGACATAATAGAATAAAAGTTAAGGAAGAGTTTTCCTTTGGACTTCGGAGATGGAACCCTTTGAGCATGACAGGATTTGTGTGACTACATCTAATTTCCAGCACAAGCAGCCGTCATGTTTCACGCCACTCTGTCCACACCTTCTCTCTGCCCAGTTCAGTGCTGGGGCA
This sequence comes from Macaca mulatta, assembly GCF_049350105.2. Classification (NCBI taxonomy): domain Eukaryota; kingdom Metazoa; phylum Chordata; class Mammalia; order Primates; family Cercopithecidae; genus Macaca; species Macaca mulatta. The sequence goes on from NC_133408.1 coordinate 4,757,155, forward strand.
GATGCTGGTATCCTGGTCTGTCACAGTCACACCTCGGCCAGTGTGCCACCCAGGCCAGCATGTCAGCTATTCTCAGGAAGGGTACAGACACGAACCTGCGCTCCCAGCGAGAACACTCTGGGGGCACTGCCCAGGTGGTGGTACTTACACCAGTGGAATACATGGGACTCAGCACAGTGGGCTCACGGAACCGCCTCTTTAGATAATGCAAAATCTGCATTCTTTTGCTGGGGGAAAGAAGCAAAACCGCCAGTGTGCACAAAGGCCAACCACACCCACGCATCCACAAACAGAGCCCTGATCAGGAAGTGGGTGCCTCCCCTCCTGACCCTAGAATCATTGGAATTCCTGCTGTGGCCACAGTTTCCTCCCAGGGGAGCTCAGAACTTAAAACAACTGTGATTTCATGCGTGTCGAGTGCTCAGGACAGCGCCAGCCCAGCCCTGGCCACATAAGCCTGCCTGCCTCTGCGATTGCTGTTGGCGTTGTTAGTATTTCCGCATCACGGAGGCTCGCTGAAGGCCCCAGGTTCCCTCTGACCTCCCTTTCCTGCTTCCACCACCTTCCCTGGGGTATCATCATCCTTGGGGTGACAGGGTGCGCTCCGGGCACCACCTCCAGGCTATGAAGGGGTGAATCCCACCCACACCACCTGAATGTGGCCCTTACCCCCTCTAGCACCTCCAGAATCCTCAGAGAGCCTGAAATGGCTGGATTTTGGGGGCAACGAACAGTTTTCATTGCAAATGTTCATCCTTCCCAACCTTCATGGCAAAATCACCTCGTGTCAGCCAAATTTGATATTATGTATGACACCTCCCTCATTTTCCTAAATGCTGCAGGATGTATGATGAATTTTAAAAATTAAAGCATATTCAAGTCATTTCACGTTGATAATGTCTTAATAGTTTTAAGAAAATGGCCTGGGATGCTGGTAATTCACAGGTGGACATGACAGGCGTCTTTAGGGTCCCTCTGGACCTGGAAGTTTTTAAGCAAATGGGGAGACTGCAAATAAGCCCCCGAGGGAGGGGGAGTCAGCATTAACTCTCGCTGATCCATGTGATGGAAACTGAGGGAGAGCAAGCTGATATTCACAGGCAACTCACACGTCCTCCAAAGGAAACTGTCCTCGAGAACAACCAATAGAATATCTAAAAGTGCCCCAGAGTCTGCCTGCTAGAGAGGATTTCAAGGGTGCTGCTCCAAGCTGATGAGGATTTACTTCTAGATACCAACGACTTTAATAAAGGCAGAATATTTGACTACACCAAGGATCAATTAGTCGTAATGACAGTTTTAGGTAGGTTCCTCTTCAGCCTCAACTCCTGGCTGCTTCTTGCCTGCACACACCTGGACTCATTGAAATGAGCTCACCTGGGTGCTGCATCCTGCTGACCTCCTCACTTGATAAGCACAGGCAGGGAATGCTGGGCGGGGCTGGCAGAATTGTTTGCGTGTGATAGGAGACTTTAGGTTTGTTCCAGGGCAATCCTGGAGCCCGGCAGAGTCCGGGTCCTGTTTTTAGACGCTGCCGGATCAGGAGCCTGCAGAGTCCGGGTCCTGTTTTTAGATGCTGCCGGATCAGGTTAGCTTTGGGCCATTGGTTTGCAACAGACGGGCCCAGGCCCTGCCCACAGAACCAAGGGTACTGGAATGCAGCAAACCTCTAGAGGGACCCAGGAGGGGCCTATGGGCTACCAGCCTCATTCCCGGGCAGGATGCAGCCATGCGGGTGGCAGGACGGACACCCTGCCCCATGGTGTTCACACGGCTGCCCCTGTGTTCACGAATGTCCAGGGCAGGGGCGGCCCCTGCCCCACGCGATGCCCAGAAGCCATCGCCTGACTTCACCTTGGTCTGAGTGGACAGTTCAAGCCTCTGCCTCGCCCACTTCTTCCAGGAATTGTTTAATTGTTTCAGGCAAATCCTGAGTCTACCCGGCGCAGAATGACATGAAATTTGATTTCACTGATCGCTAGCACAGCCTGACCTATAATTCTGAATCTAAAAATTAGTGTAACACAATAAGCTAATTTGATTGACCAGCCAGCTGATTTGCCAATCTCTTTTTTATCTTGTGCGGAAGAGAATACTAACAGCAACAGCGGTTCTTCCGTCCTCCATGCACCTGAGCTGACGGGAATGCGTACTTTTCTCCCCTAGGCAAATGAATGCACACATGGCCCCAGCCATAGAACACGCTGGCCCCCAGATCCATGCATTGAGGGAGGTGACCTAGGAACCTCAGCATGGGCAGTAGCATCCCAAGCGTCTGACCTGCAAGAATAGAGTGAGTGATACATCACAAGGGCATGTGCGTGTGGCCTGGGAGCTCGTGCGCGATCCATTCCATTGCCCTCAATCGTAGCCACTGCATGACATCACTGGGCTTAGATTTGCATGCTATTAATATGATGCAATGAGCCATGTTTCACCTTGTTAGTCCTGACCTGGAGCAACAGGGCGAGGTGCTGAGCACCCTCCAGTGAATATATATATACTTAGCAGACACTTCCCAAGCATTAGAAAAAATACCTCTGCTGGCCGGGTGCGGTGGCTCACGCCTGTAATCCCAGCGCTTCGGGAGGCTGAGGTCGGTGATCATGAGGTCAGGAGTTCAAGACCATCCTGGCCAACATGGTGAAACCCCGTCTCTACTAAAAATACAAAAATTAGCTGGGCATGGTGGTGTGTGCCTGTAATCCCAGATACTTAGGAGGCTGAGGCAGGAAAATCGCTTGAACCAGGGAGTTGGAGGTTGTAGTGAGCCGAGATTGTGCCACTGTACTCCAGCCTGGTGACAGAGCAAGATTCCGTCTCAAAAAAAAAAAAAAAGAAAAAAGAAAAGTAAAGAAAAATACCTCTGCTATCCTTTCAGAAAAGGGTAAAGGGGTATCTTATTTTTTATTTTTGCATTGGGGAAAATAATTCACATTACTTGGCCCCAGAGAGATAAGCACTCTAGACATCCTGAAGATTGTGGTGGGGGTGGGGGCAGGGTGCCTTTATTTCTGCTCTTGTCCAACCTCTGATCCCTGAGAGCCAAGGCTCTTTGGAGGAAGGGCTGGCAGGCTTCCCTGTCAGTGAGGGGTGGGATGTCACTGTCCCTCTTCCTGGGAAGCAAACTCATCTCCTGTTCCACTTTTGCTCTCTCCTGACCCCTGCAACCGCCCTTGAACCACCCAACTGGTTGAGGATGTTGTCACTCAGGGTACGGTCACTGGCAATTCACTGTTTATGGACATCATAAAACAGACATTCAGATCAAGGACGACATTTCCTTTATAGCCCAGGAACACAATAAAGTTATATGATTAACAGTGACCTTAAAGGCACAAGAGCCTTTCCTGTGGCCTGTCCTGCCTGCCAAGGGATTGCATAAGTCTATCAGCAGCCAGAGGACTATCCCAGATCACTGGCGTTCCAGCCACTCAGATATGACGAAGAAAGCAAAATCGACCGAAGACCCTGGTGGCCAAACGTGAAGTTTTAGAGAGTGTCTGCCTTGTCGTTTCAGGTTCACCTCAGGGGCAGGCATTGAATCGAGTTTTTTCCCTTTCGTTTTCGGACAGGGGAATTTCATGTTTTGCATCGTTTACATTGACTGGGTGCAATTTCTCCCTCTGCCCTCCTCTGTTCCTGAGGATTAGTTTGCAGGCAGAAAAATGCCTGTGAAGCTGGCAGCATCTGGGGCAGCTAGCATGCATTTCCCTTTCTGGAAGGAGCTGTTACTATGCTCTGGTGCTGTTCTAGGTGGTCCATGCATGTTAGCTCAATCCTTTTTTTTTTTTGAGAGGGAGTTTCACTCTTGTTACCCAGGCAGGAGCGCAATGGCGCAATCTCAGCTCACTGCCACCTCCGCCTCCCAGGTTCAAGCAATTCTCCTGCCTCAGTCTCCCGAGTAGCTAGGATAACAGGCACGCGCCACCACGCCGAGCTAATTTTGTATTTTTAGACATAGGGTTTCTCCATGTTGGCCAGGCTGGTCTTGAACACCCGACTTCAGGTTATCTGCCCGCCTCAGCCTCCCAAAGTGCTGGGATTACAGGCGTGAGCCACTGCGCCCGGCCAGCTCAACCCTTCTTATAACCTGCAGGGGCTGTGTGACACCAAGAGAGGCCAAGTCATGACATCGTCAAGCCCGACCTGCCCTACTCCACCATGCTCCTATTTACGGCTGCAAAGAGGGGACAGGGCTGGCTGCACTTATTTTCCCTTCAGAAAACCCCAGAGATACCTATTTTTTTTTTTTTTCTGTGTGGCTTCTTGCTCATAGTGGGGTGAACTCCCTCCCTCCCTTCCTCCCTCCCTCCCTTCCTTCCTTCCTTTTGATGGAGTTTTGCTCTTGTTGCCCAGGCTGGAGTGCAATGGCCTGATCTCGGCTCACCGCAACCTCCGCCTCCTGGGTTCAAGTGATTCTCCTGCCTCAGCCTCCCAAGTAGCTGGGATTACAGGCATGCACCACCACGCCCGGCTAATATGTATTTTTAGTAGAGACAGGGTTTCTCCGTGTTGGTCAGGCTGGTCTCGAACTCCCAACCTCAAGTGATCTGCCCGCCTTGGCCTCCCAAAGTGCTGGGATTACAGGTGTGGGCCACTGCGCCTGGCAGAGGGGTGAACTTCTAAGGGAGGGTGTGGGTATGAATACCCAAATGGATGCTGCCAGGGGAATTTGAATTTGGGAGCCACCAGCTGATTGTACACACTGCTGGGACTTTGTCCATTATCTGACAGCCTGTGCGTGTGTCACTGTAACCTGATAATCCTATGGGAAAGTTTAATTATGCTGAAGCCAAAGGAAATCAACTCCGGCTCATCGTGTCTGGGGCTTTGACTCTGTGCCAGATGATCCCACAGACTAGTTCCAGGAAGGATTCTGTCAGGATAATCTGTGATCCAATAAACTAATTGATTACGGTACAAATGACAGAATGTTTGTAAAGACTGAGTCATTTTTGCAAACCAAAGGTTTTACTACATCTATGGACTTTAACGGGTTGTACGCAGCAGCAACATTTGTAGCAAGAGAAATGAAAAAGAACCAACTGATCACTGTAATAGCAAGACTGGAAGCAACACAAACATCCATCAGTAGGACACACAATAGCAGCACGATGATGCTATAAAAGAATGAAGAGGCCAGGCGCGGTGGCTCAAGCCTGTAATCCCAGCACTTTGGGAGGCCGAGACAGGTGGATCACGAGGTCAGGAGTTCGAGACCATCCTGGCGAACACGGTGAAACCCCGTCTCTACTAAAAAATACAAAAAACTAGCAGGGCGAGGTGGCGGGCGCCTGTAGTCCCGGCTACTCGGGAGGCTGAGGCAGGAGAATGGCGTAAAAACCCGGGAGGCGGAGCTTGCAGTGAGCTGAGATCCGGCCACTGCACTCCACCCTGGGCGACACAGCGAGACTCCGTCTCAAAAAAAAAAAAGAATGAAGGAATATTCCTTTTTCTTTTTTATTTTTGAGACGGACTCTCACTCTGTCACCCAGGCTGGAGGGCAGTGGTGCCATCTCGGCTCACTGCAACCTCTGGCTCCCAGGTTCAAGGGATTCTCCTGCCTCATCCTCCTGAGTAGCTGGGATTACAGGTGCCCGCCACCACGCCCGGCTAATTTTTTAAAAAATTAGAAGAGACAGGATTTAGAAAAATTTAGAAGAGACAGGATTTCACCACGTTGGCCAGGCTGGTCTCGAACTCCTGACCTCAGTTGATCCACCCACCTCGGCCTCCCAAAGTGCTGGGATTTCAGGTGTGAGCCACTGCACCTGGCCTCGAATGGAATAATATTCTATCTCTTGCTATAGAGTGACCTTATAATGCAGATGGCTAAAACTTAAGCAGAAAGTTCCAGGTGGAAGTGTCAGATGACAGAGTTTTAGGTTGTCAGAGAGGATGGAAATGGAAAGGAGAGTTCCCAAAGGAGGAAGCCATGGCGGTGGGACCCAAATTCTGTTTAACTACCCTGTTCGTTGGTGGATCCCTGAATGACGCATGTTTGTGGGCCTAGTGTGTCAGAGGTTTCAGCTCCCACTGTGGACGAGACAAAGTTTGGAGTTTACGTGTAGTCCAGTGAGAGGGACTTGATAAACACCTCAGGCTTCCTACTGAAACCACAGAAGGGTCACTCTAGAGATCTACCTGAACAAAGCATAAAACTGGGCTGCACGAGGTTCAGGCGATCAGTCAGTAATGTAATTGACTGCTAGAGCAAAATTAACACTCTTCAGAGGATGATAACAAAATCTAGTGTCTCTACGAGGTATTATTCATAATATTAGTCTACAATAAGAAATAGACATGCAAAGAAACAGAGAAATGTGACCCATGGCCATGGAAAATCATCCATCAGACACCTGGACACATGCCAGCTCAGATGCCAAAATGAGCAAACAAAGACTTTAACATAGCAATTGCAAGTACGTCCAAATACCTAAACAAAAAAGGTGTCAGTAAATAGTAGACAGATGGGAGTCTCCAGAGAGAAATCTATGAATAAGAGTCAAGTGGAAATTTTAGAATTTTAAAATATAATATCCTAAATTAAAAAAACTTCATGGATCAGCTTACAGCAGTTTGGAGTCAGCAGAAGAGTCAGGGAAATCAAGGACAGATCAATAGAAATTACCTAATTTGAAGGGCAAAGAAAAAAAAGATTATAAAAAGCCACAAAGCCGCAGTCACCTGAAAGATAGCAAACTTTCTAACATACAGGTCATTAGTGAGAAAGAATGGTGCTTATAACACATAATGGCTGAAAATTTTGCAAATTTGCCAAAAACGCAAATTCACAGTTCACGGAAGCTCAGTGAACATGAAGAAGAATAAATAGGAAGAAAATGAGACTGTAGCACATCACAGTCCAACTGCTGAAGATAAAGGAAAGAAATCAACAGCTTGAAAACAGCCAGAGGCCTGGGCGCGGTGGCTCACGCCTATAATCCTAGCACTTTGGGAGGCCGAGGCAGGTGGATCACCTGAGGTCAAGAGTTCGAGACCAGCCTGGCCAACAAGGTGATACCTTGTCTCTACTAAAAATTAGTCAGGCATGGTGGCAGGCACCTACAATCCCAGCTACTTGGGAGGCTGAGGCAGGAGAATCAGGAGGCGGAGGCTGCAGTGAGCTGAGATCGCACCACTGCACTCCAGCCTGGGCAACAGAGCAAAAGCTCCATCTCCAAAACAAAACAAAACAAAACAAAGCAAAGCAAAAACCAAAGAAAGCAGCCAGAGAAAAAAGACACACTTCATACAGGGGAATAATGATCAAATTAAGCTGACTTCTCATCAGAAACAATGGAGGCCAGAAAGAAAGTGAGCGAATATCTTTAAGCTTCTTAAAGAAAACAAAGAAACTGTGAATGCAGAATTCTACACCCTGAAAACCCATCCTTCAAAATGAAGGCAAAATAAAAGCATGTTCCCTGCCCAGGCACGATGGCTCACGCCTGAAATCCCAGCACTTTGGGAGGCCAAGGCGGGTGGATCACCTGAGGTCAGGAGTTCAAGACAAGCCTGGCCAACATGGTGAAACCCCATCTCTACCAAAAATACAAAAAGTAGCCGGCATGGTGGTGGGTGCCTGCAATTCCAGCTACTTGGGAGGCTGAGGCGGGAGAATTGCTTGAACCCAGGAGACAGAGGTTGCAGTGAGCTGATTGCGTACTCCAGCCTGGGCGACAGAGCAAGACTCTGTTTTTTTTTTTTTTAAAAAGGCATGTTCCAATGAACAAAAGCTGAGAATTAGTTACTAGCAGATACACACTGCAAGAAACATTAAAAGAAAAAAGAAATGCTTTAGAGTGAAAGGATATAATACAAGTTGGAAGTTGAGAAGAAATAAAAACCTCGGAAATGGCAAATATATAGGCAACTATTAACAAACTATCTTGAAGTTTATTTTCATAATTTCTTCAGAAAACAACTAGCCGTTTAAATAAGAAATTATAGGCCAGGCACGGTGGCTCAAGCCTGTAATTCCAGCACGTTGGGAGGCTGAGGCGGGTAGGTCACTTGAGGTCAGGAGTTTGAGATCAGCCTGGCCAAGATGATGAAACCCCGTCTCTACTAAAAATACAAAAAATTAGCCGGGCGACGTGGCACGCATCTGTAATCCCAGCTACTTGGGAGGCTGAGGCAGGAGAATTGCTGGAACCCAGGAGGTTGGAGGATGCAGTGAACTGAGATCGCACTACTACACTCCAGCCTGGGCAACAGAGTGAGACTCTTTCTCAAAAAAAAGAAAAAAAAGAAATTATAATATTGTATTATGGGGCTTAAAATGTATGCAGATATAAAACATATGACACAATAGCTCAAAGGTGGTGGGAGAGGCGAGTAAGTAGACTTTGATAGTTGCAGTGTCCTTATTTTTTACCTGAGGTGGTACAGTGTTAATTCTAAATGGATTGTGAAAAGTTCAGGATGATTAAAAATGGGCAAAAGATCTGAACGGACACCTCAAAGAAGACATGTAGATGGCAAACAAGCATATGAGAAGATCTCATCATGATATGTCACTAGGGAATTGCAAATTAAAACAAGAAGAAGATACTGCAATACACCTATCAAGAGTGGTGAAAATCCAAGACACTGAAACACAAAAGCTGGGAGGATGTGGAGGAGCAGGAACACTCGTTCATTGCTGCTGGGGGTGCAAAATGGCCCAGTCACTTTGGAAGACTGTTTGGCAGCTTCTTACAAAACTAAACATGCTCTTACCAAAAGATCTAGCAATTGTGCTTCTTGGTGTTTATCCAAATGTGTTAAAATCTTATGTGCGCACAAAAACTTGCGCAAGAATACTTATGGCAGCTTTATTCACAATTGCCCAAACCTGAAGCAACCAAGATGCTCTTCAATAGGTGAAGAGCAAATACACTGTGATACACACAGACCATGGAATAGCCTTCAATGCTAAGATGCCAGGAAAAGGCATAAAAGAATCTTAAAGACATATTAGTAAGTGAAAGAAAACCTGAAAAGGCTGTATTCTGTATGATTCCAACTATATGACATTCTGGAAAAGGCCGAACTATGGAGACAGTAAAAAGATCTGGGGCTTGCGGTGGGGAGGGATGAATAGTTGGAGCACAGGAGGTTTTGAAGGCAGTGAACCTATTCTGTCTGACACTGGGATGGGAGACACGGGTCATCATATATTTGTCCAAACACAGGGAATGTACAACCCTGACAGTGAACTCTGAGGTGGACTATAGACTTTGGCTGATAAGGATATGTCAATGTTGGTTCACTGATTGTAACCAATGTACAATCTTTTTCTTTTTTTTTGGAGACAGAGTCTCTCTCTGTCACCCAGGATGGAGTGCAATGGTGCAATCTTGGCTCACTGCAACCTCCACCTTCCGGATTCAAGCGATTTCCCTGCCAAGTAGCTGGCATTACAGGTGTGTGCCATGACGCCTGGCTAATTTTTGTGTTTTTAGTAGAGACCAGGTTTCGCCATGTTGGCCAGACTGGTCTTGAACTCCTGACCTCAAGTGATCTGCCCGCTTTGGCCTCCCAAAGTGCTGTGATTACAGGCGTGAGCCACTGTGCCCGGCCGTAACCAATGTACAATCTGACGCAGGACGTTGACGGTGGCAGAGGCTGAATGTCTGTGTGTGGGGTGAACATGTGGGAGCTCCGCACTTTTCACTCAATTTTGCCGTGAATCTAAAAAACAAAGTCTATCAATTATTTAAAAAAAAAAAAAAAGTAAAGATGCATATTGTAATACTTACAACAGCCAAGTAAAAATAATGCAAAAAGAGACAGCTAAAGAGTCAGTAGAAGGAATAAAATGGAAAACAAAAATTTACTCAGTTCACCCAGGAGAAGGCAGAAAAGGAGGCACAGAGAAACAAAACTCAAGATCAAGGAACAGCAGATAGCAACATGGTAGCGCTAACCCCAACCATATCGACAAATACGTGGGTGCGCTCACTGCCTGGGTGCAATACACCATGTAACACACCTGCATGTGACACATTTAGATCTGACTGTAAAATAAAAGTTGGAATTTAAAAAAAAGTTTTAAAAAATTTACAAAAAGTACATACATTTCCCATGGTCAAGATGATGTTTTGAAATATACACACTGTAGAATGGCTAAATCAAGCCAATTAACATACATGTTACGCCACATAGTTATTTTTTTGTGGTGATAATGCAAAATGTACTCTCAGTGATTTTCAAGAATAAAATACATTGTTATTAACTATTAAAAAGACAAAAAAAACAACTACATTAAGAGTAAAGGGACATAGGAAAAAATAATACCCAAATTATATAAAATCTTTCAGAAAATAGAGAAGAAAGTAAACTTCCCAACGTGTTTTATGAGGCCACTATAGGCCCAATATCAAAACATGACAAAGACATTCCAAGAAAAAAAGTTACAAACCAGTGTCCCACTTAAGCATAGGCAGTCACATCCTTAACGAATTGTTAGGAAATCAAATCTAGCGATACATAAAAAGCGGTTGGGTGCTGTGGCTCATGCCTGTAATCCCAGCACTTTGGGAGGCCAAGGCGGGTGGATCACTTGAGGTCAGGAGTTCGAGACCAGCCTGACCAACATGGTGAAACCCTGTCTCTACTAAAAATACAAAAATTAGCCAGTGTGGTGGCAGGCAACTATAATCCCAGCTACTCGGGAGGCTGAGGCAGGAGAATCACTTGAAGGTGGGAGGCAGAGGTTGCAGTGAGCCAAGATCGTGCCACTGCACTCCAGCCTGGGCGACAGAGCGAGACTCCATCTCAAAACAAAAACAAAACCAAATCAATACATAAAAAGCAAACACATCAAGGAGAGGGCCTGCATAGCCTTTGTTACATTTATTCCCAAGTATTTTCCTAGAAATATTTCCTGGAAATACAAGTGAGTTTACCCCAGGAAATTTTCTAGGAATATTTCCTGAAAATATAAGTGCATTTACCCTAAGAAAGCAAAGTGGCTTTAACATTTGAAAATCAATCAGTATTATTCATTATCTTAACAGAATAAAGGAGAAAAACACCATATATATGATCATTCCATAGGTGCAAAAAGAGCATGGAACAAAATCCAATACCTCTTTATGAGACAAACCACTAGCAAACAAGGAATAAGAGGACGCTTCCTCAACCCACCTCACTAGATGCAGAGAGAACATTTGATAAAAGTGAGCAAAGAATTTTGTCAAAGAACATTAGACAAAAAACTCTCAGAAAACTAAGAGTATTCGGGGACTTCCAACCTGATGAAAGGCATCTACAAAAAAATCTGTGGCTAACATCGTACGTAATGGTGAGAGACTGAAGGCATCTCCCCTAAGATTGGGAACAAGGCGAGGATGTCTGTTCTCTCTTTTGTTTAACTGTATTGCAGTTTCAACCAGTACAACAAGACAAGTAAAAGAAATAAAAGCCAAAAATTGGAATGCAATAATTAAAACAGTCATTATTCTTGGACGGTATGACTGTCTCTGTGGACAATCATAGGAACCTATAAAACAACAACTAGAACTAACCAATGAACTAAGCAAATTCACAGGATCCAATGTCAACATCCAAAAATCGATTGTATTTTTATAAACTAGCAGCAAACAGTTGGAAATTTAATAAAATCCTATTCACAATAAAACCAGAAAATAGAAAACACTTTGGAGTAAAGTTAACCAAAGACACACAGGACCTTTATCCTGAAAGTCATAACCTTTTGAGAAGTTAAATGAGACCTAAATAAGCGGAGGGATGTATCACGTTCGTGGGTTGGAAGACTCAGTACGGTTAAGACACTACCCGCCCCAAAGTATATATTAAATAAAATGGTAATCAAAGTCATAGAAGGCTTCTTTTTTGAAATTGATAAGTTGATTCTAAAATTTGTAGGGAAAAGAAAAGAACCTATACAGTCAAAACGACTGAAGAGGAAGAACAAATGGAGAACTTAGAGTACCTGATTCCAGGGCACAGTAACGTAGCCCAATGTGGTATTGGTGTGAGGATAGACAAATAGATCAGTGAAGCAGAACAGAGTTCAGCGAGAGGCCCAAACATAGAGACCATTAACTGTCAACAAAGGAGCCATGGATTCAGCGGGAAAAGGAAAGTCTCAACAAGTGGTGCAGTAACAGCTGCGTGTCAGCGTGGGGAAGAAAACGAAGGGCAGTCTCCACTTCACAACACACACAACATTAATTTGAAATGAATGACAGATTAAAACATAACATCTCAACAATGACTGGGTTGTTAAAAATTTTCCTTAAATTAAAAAAAAAAAAAAAAAAAACCATAACGGCTATAACTCTAAATCTTCTAAAAATGTATCTCTATGACCTTGGGATAAAAAAAAAAAATTTTTTTAGGGCTGGGCATGGTGGCTTACGCCTGTAATCCTAGCACTTTGGGACGCCGAGGCGGGTCGGCCACCTGAGGTCGGGAGTTCGAGACCAGCCTGGCTAACATGGTGAAAACCCCATTTCTACTAAAAATACAAAAAAATTAGCCAGGCGTGGTGGCGGACACCTGTAATCCTAGTTACTCGGGAGCCTGAGGCAGGAGGATCACTTGAACCTGGGAGGTGGAGGTTGCAGTGAGCTTATCATGCCACTGCACTCCAGCCTGGGCGACAAGAAATCTTGTCTCAAAAACAAACAAACAAAAACACAAAAAACAGAAAAGTTATTAGAGAAGACACAAGAAGTACTAACTACAACAGAAAAACTTGTTACACTGGATGGAATTCATCAAATTAAAAACCTCTGCTCATCAAATGACCTCATTAAGAAAACGAAAAAGGCAAGTCACAAACTGGGAAAAATATTTGCCATATATATCTGACAAATGAACTACATCCTAGCTTATGTAGAGTTTCCTACAAACCAGTGTTAAAAATAATACGAGCCAGCTTAAAAAATGAGCAAAATCCTTTTTATACATATTTTTTTTGAGATGGAGCTTTTGCTCTGTCGCCCAGGCTGGAGTGCAATGGCGTGATCTTGGCTTACTGTAACATCCACCTCCTGGGTTCAAGCGATTCTCCTGCCTCAGCCTCTTGAGTAGCTGGGATTACAGGCACCCACCACCACGCCCAGCTAATTTTTGTATTTTTAGTAGAAAGGAAGTTTCACCATGTCGGTCAGGCTGGTCTCGAACTCTTGACCTCAGGTAATCCACCTACCTTGGCCTTCCAAAGAGCTAGGATTACAGGCGTGAGCCACTGGACCTGGTCTGAGCAAAATACTTTTGAACAGACACTTCACAAAATATGACATTCAAATAGCCAATAAGCCATAGCAACATGTTCAACATCATTAAGTTACTTGGAAATGCACATTAAAACTATAAGAAGATAGGATTGCTCTTACACCTACTCAAATGTCTAAAATGTAAGCAGAAAATGTTTACTGTTGCAGGGATGTGGAACAGCTGGGTCACTCAGACGCTGCTGGTGGGAATGTGGAATGGTATAACCATTTGGTAAAACAGCCTGGCAGTTTCTTTTTTTTTTTTTTTTTTGAGATGGAGTCTCGTTTTGTTGCCCAGACTGGAGAGCAGTGGTACAACCTCTGCTCACTGCAACCTCCTCCTCCCAGGTTCAAGAGATTCTCCTGCCTCAGCCTCCTGAGTAGCTGGGACTACAGGCACATGCCACCACGCCCTGCTAATTTTTTGTAGAGACCAGGTTTTACCATGTTGGCCAGGCTGGTCTCGAACTCCTGACCTCAAGTGAGCCTCACACTCCAGCCTGGGCAACAGGCGTGAGACCCCGTCTCAAAAAACAAACACACACACACACAAACAAACAAACAAAAATGATGTTGAGTGAAAGAGTCCAGACATCAAAGAGCCCGTGCTGTGTGATTCCAACTCCGTGCAACTCAAAAACAGGCAGAGCACTCCACAGTGGGGACTGCCTTGAAGTGGGTACAGCGGCATTTTTCTAGGGTGATGGAAATGTCCTCTGTCTTGATTGTGGTGGTGGTTACGTGCACGTGCACTTTAAAAAATTTAATTTAAGTTCTGGGATACATGTGCAGGACATGCAGGGATGTCACACAGGTAAACGTGTGTCATGGTGGTTTGCTGCACCTGTCAACCCATCACCTAGGTATTAAGCCCAGCATGCCCTAGCTATTTATCCTGATACTCTCCCTCCTCCAACCCTCCCGACAGGCCCCAGTGTGTTATTCCCCTCCCTATGTCCATGTGTTCTCGTTGTCCAGCTCCCATTTATAAGTGAGAACATGCAGTGTTTGACTTTCTGTTCCTGTGTTAGTTTGCTGAAGATAATGGCTTCCAGCTCTATCCATGTCACTGCAAAGGACATGATCTCGTTCCTTTTTATGGCTGCATAGTATTCCATGGTGTATATGTATCACATTTTCTTTATCTAGTCTATCATTGATGGGCATTTGGACTGATACCTTGTCTTTGCTATTGTGAATAGTGCTACAATGAACATACACGTAGATGTATCTTTATAATAGAATGATTTATATTCCTTTGGGTATACATATAAATGTCATTGCTGGGTCAAACGGTATTTCTGGTTTGGGTGGTGATTCCTCAAAGATCTAACACATGCACTTCTATCAAAACTCATCAAACTGTGGCCAGGCGCAGTGGCTCACGCCTATAATCCCAGCACTTTGGGAGGCGGAGGCAGGTGGATCACCTGAGGTCAGGAGTTCAAGATCAGCCTGGTCAACATGGCAAAACCTTGTCTCTACTAAAAATACAAAAAATTAGCTGGGTGTGGTGGCATGCGCCTGTAATCTTAGCTACTTGGGAGGCTGAGGCAGGAGAACTGCTTAAACCCAGGAGGCATAGGTTGCAGTGAGCCAAGATCATGCCACTGCACTCCAGCCTGGGTAACGACAGTGAAACTCTGTCTTAAAAACAAAAACAACAAAAAACAAAACAAAACTCATCAAACTGCCCCCACAGGATCTGTGCATTTCAGGGCAGTCAGGCAGGACACAGCCATGGGCAGGTATGGGTTGGCCTGGTTCTCACAAACGCCTAGCAGCAGGGAGGGCAGTCTTGAGGTCTGTGCAGCAGTGTTCGATGGTCATCATCTCCATTTTACTCCAATCTGCCATCAGGACACTTGCATTCTGAAGGCTTCTGTATTACTGTTTGCGATCAATATCTCTGACAGTGGCATGCTAAGGGCTGCTGTCTTTGTTGGCTAGGCTACTCTAAGGGGAGTCCGTCCGAACACACAATTCCAGAAATAGTTATTTTTCATTTATACACTGCAGTCATTTTTTTTTTTTTCTTTTGAGACGGAGTCTCGCTCTGTTGCCCAGGCTGGCATGCGGTGGCACAATCTTGGCTCACTGCAAGCTCCGCCTCCTGGGTTCATGCCATTCTCCTGCCTCAGCCTCCCGAGTAGCTGGGACTACAGGCGCTGCCACCACGCCCGGCTAATTTTTCATATTTTTTAATAGAGACAGGTTTCACCGTGTTAGCCAGGATGGTCTCCATCTCCTGACCTTGTGATCTGCCCACCTCGGCCTCCCAAAGTGCTGGGATTGCAGGTGTGAGCCACCGCGCCTGGCCCACTGCAGCCTTTTTGTTTCAAAAAGAATGGAAGTAAGGATGACGGCGGCTATGCTTATAAGGCCTTCTAGAGTGAAACTGCACTGAAATAGACAATATTATCAAGGAGTGTTATTTCTCGCGAGCAAGGTGTCTGTGCTCAGACTTCCAGCATTAACTTGGCTTCCAGGGCAGACACAGCCAGTCCTCTGTGTTTTGTTTTAGACTTTAGGAAGCATTCCTGTTCTATTAAAATTCAGCAATTCCAGAGAGACCTAACTTTAGTCACTCAAAAATGCCCTCTAAGTCATTTTCAATGATAGCAACCATTTACTGGGCACTTACCAAGTGGCAGGCACTGTGTTCAACATTTTGCATAAATTACTTCATTTATCCTCCCAAGAACCAGGCAAGGTATGCATTAGAATTCCTGTTTTGCAAGGGAAATGGAAGTTCAGTGGGGTTAAGTGGCTCTCCTAAGGCTATTTCATCCAAATGACAAATGAGTATGCCAGGGGGCCTGACTCCTCTTGGAGTGTAAGGTTCTTAGTTTGAGATCCTCAAAAGACCACTGGAGACAAGGAGTTGGGGGCTAGTGGCGCATTTGAAGGCCAGCCCAGGAAGCCCTGGGAGGGAGTGGGGGATTGAGGCGTGGGGGGATGAGAGCTCCCAGAGGGTGAGCTGATGCGCAGGTGACTCCCCGCTCTGAGCTCCCTTTGAGCAGCTGCATTGATGACGTCAGATTTGCAGTCCCACTATGGAGCAAGGAAGCTGGGCACCCGTCCTCCAGCTCCCTCTCACTGGGGAGGACTGACCTCGGGGCGGGCCCTCCCCACCACTTCCTGGTGTGCCCCACACAGAGGAGGTCCCCAGGCAGGGGGACTCAGGGGTTGGAGGAGGCACCCATTAGTGGGTAAGGGACCTGCTATCCAGCCTGCAGGGACCTCCTGGACAGGCCAGTCTGGCGCACCCACAGCATCCAGTACCCTCTGCTGTGAACTTTCAGCACTTCACTTCTCTCAGGCCCTCCCCTTCATGACAGCTAGACTTTTAAAAAGATTTTAACATTTCATTTACTCCAATATACTTCAAAATACCTAATTGCACCATGTATCTTTCACACAAAAATTTGCACACAAATATTTGCAGCAGCATCATTCACAATAGCCTTTGTGGAAACAGCCCAAATATCCATCAGCGGATGAATGGATCAACCGAACGTGATGCAGCTACGGGACGCAGCCACGCGACGCAGCCATGCAACGCAGTCACGCAACGGAACGTCATCCAGCCATAAAGGAATGAAGAGCTGTCACGAGCTGCAACACAGGGAGCCTGGAACATAGTGTGTGAAGTGGAAGAATCCAGGCTGGAAAGGCCACCGATTCTGTCATGTGAAAGGTCCAGATTGCACAGGACAGAGAGCAGGGCCTGCCAGGGGCTGGGGGGTCAGGGGGATGGAAAGGGACTGCTAACAGGTACAGGGTTTCTTTTTGGGTTGATGGAAATGTTCTGGAATTAAATAGTGGTGATGGTTGCACAACAAAATGAAGACACTAAAAAGGACTGAGGTTGTACACTTTACTTTTTTTTGTTGAGATGGAGTCTCGCTGTGTCACCCAGGCTAGAGTGCAGTGGTGTGATCTCGGCTTGCTGCAAGCTCTACCTCCCAGGTTCGAGCGATTCTCCTGCCTCAGCCTCCCAAGTAGCTAGGATTACAGATGTGCACCACCACATCTAGCTAATTTTTGTATTTTTAGTAGGGATGGGGTTTCACCATATTGGCCAGTCTTGTCTCAAACTCCTGGCCTCAGGTGATCCTCCCGCCTCGGCCTCCCAGAGTGCTGGGATTACAGGTGTGAGCCACTGTGCCTGGCTGAGGTTGTACACTTTAAAATGGTGGGCTTTATGTTATATCAATGACATCTCAACCAGGAAATATGAAATCAATACAAACGTGACTGAGATTTTTATATTCTTTTTTATACTAAGCCTTCAGAATTTGGTGTGTGCTTTACAGTTACGGTGTGTCTGCGTCTGGACTGTGACTGGACTTTAAATGCATTTGATCACCTCCTGGGGGAACTCTCACGCGGGGGCAGCTCCGGGGTTCCATGGCTGCCCCCAAAACCTCTTCACATGCGCGTTGTGGGGCACAGCCAGGCAGCCTGTCCACCCTACCAGCACCGGCCTCCTCTGGCTTGCAGAAGCTCAAGCACGTACTCTGCGGATGCTCCTCCTTATGGCTCCCTTTTATTGTCCTTCTATGGAAACAGCAACACCAATAAAGCTGCTGGGAAGTGGAAGCCTCTAAGTCACTCTTGGTCTCTGGCCAGGGAGGTAGAATGTGGTGTGGGTCTCCACAGGGTCAGATGCAGAGGCTGGACAGGGTGTGTGTGACTAGAGACAGGTCCTGGGTCCTAGGGCAGGCAGGAATGTGGAGGCGAACAAGCAGAACCAGACCCCTACAGCAGTGTCTAATTGAAGACACTATCATTACTTGGGTTAAGCGTGACAGTACGGCTCAACTGCTGTTGCACCTAAGAATATTGTGAGAGCCCCTGGCTCTCCTACAGGACTTGGGCGGTGGGGGGTTGTCCTGGCCTGTGACTGTGCAGCACGCTTTCCCTAACGCTCTGGTCAAAAAGACACAATCCCCTTGAAACGGTCCTGAGATCACACGGACCCTTTGTGGCTCCTAGGATCCGAGTTCCAGGAGGGCTGCAGAGGGCACCAATCTCTCAGCCACTGGGCGCCTGCACAGCCCAAGGCCAGCAGCATTTGCCAGAGTCCTCTAGGGAGGAGGAGCTCTGGCCTTAGGACAGCCGGTTCCAACTCCCGTTCACCTCTTTCCCTTAATGAGCCCAACTCCATCTCCCACTGGTCCTGGATGGGCCCCCAAGTGACACAGAAATCCCTCTTTCCTCTGCTCCCAGCGATACTCTTCTAACTCTGAACACAGCCACCTCGCCCGTCTTCACTGGCCTGCGCGAGCCCTGCTGCATCCAACCCACACCTGGCCGGCCTTTGCCTCTTCTTGCCTCCAGGGCTTCATGGCTTTGACCCCTCTGCTCCTGATGGCATCTAGGCACCAGCATCCTTCTCCCACAGATGGGTTCTGTCTCCGTCCGGATCAGGCCTGGCCCCTCCTGCTGGCGCTCACTCACTCCCTGCTGGCCTCACCAAGCCCCAGACTTCAACACCATCCATTGGGAGCTGACAGCCCAGAGGCCGCCTGCCCTGACTCTGCCTGCCCCTCGTGCACCTGATGTCTGACGAGCAGGCCAAGCCCACCCGCAGCAACCCCCTCCCTGGGCCATGGTGCTCAGTGCTCAGGTCAAAGAAGCCCTGGATGGGTGTCTGTATATCCCGCTTCCACTTAGGAAAAAGCTGGTCTCTGCTTTTAGAACATGCTGGAACCTGCACTCCTCATTGCCTCCATGACCCCCACCCTGGCCTGGGCCTCCGTCTCCTCCCAAAAAACCAGCCTCCTCTCGGATTTCTCTGCCTCCACCTTTGCTACCACTTCCCTTTCCTGATCTTGACCCAGCGCCCTGAGCAAGATTTAAAACACAAATGTGACGGTGTCACTCCTCCGCTGAAAGCCTTCTAATAGCTGCCCACGCCACTCAGCATAAAAGCCAGCATCCTTGCAACGACCTTCAAGGCCCTGACGCTTTCATTCTCATCTCCAAACATTTGCACTCTAAACAGCCAGAGTGGAATTTGGTGATCAGCCAGGAGTTTGGGGGAGACCCCAAAGGGATCATGTTTTAGCAGGACTGAGTGATCCCTGGGGTAAGAGGCCTCTCGAGCCGTTCTGGCAAAACTTAAAGGTGGGACTCAAAGGCATCAAACTGATGTGCAAGTGACTTAACTGCTGGCCAAGGCAGAGCTCAACACGCTAACTGGGAGAAACAAAACCAGATGATGAACCAGCATGCACTCCTGTGATGAGCATTCCATCCAAATCTACTAGATTCATGAGAATTAGAAAAATATGACCCATACCCAGGAAAAAAATCAATCAACAGAGACAGACAGATACGGCAGAGAGCAGGAAACTAGTAGACAATGGCATGAAACAATTATCATGAGGTATAAGCGTTTACAGGAAATATAAACATAATGAGGCATAAATGGGACATCTGAAAATGGGAGATACGAAAAAGGAGGAAAACAAATTCCTAGGGATGAAGAACGCAATATATGAAATGAAAATTTCACTGAACGAGATTCACAGCAGACTAGACACTGCAGGAGGGAAGACCAATGCAATTGAAGACGCCACAGAAAAGTCTAAGAAAAACAAAGCAAACAGAAAAAACGGTCTGGAAAGAAAGAAACAGAGTGTGAGTGAGTCAGGGGATGCTCTCAGGCTGTCTATCATTCAGGTAATTAGGATCCCAGGGGAAACGGGGGAGAGGGAGAGGGAGAGAGAGCGAGAGAGCAGAAAAAATTCCAAATTTCATGAAAAATATGATCCCAAAGTTCCAAGAGGATCAATGAATACCAAGCAGGTTAAACCAAAAGAAAACCACGCCAAGTCCATCATAATCAAATTCCTGCAAACCAGTGATAAAGAAAACACCTTAAGCAACCAGAGGGAAAAAGACACACTGCACGCAGAGGAACAAAGGTAAAGCATCACAGACTCCTCATTAGGGGCTACACCAGCTAAAATACAACGAGACGACATATCCACGGTGCTGGAAAACTGCGAAAGTAAAATTCTCTATGGCAAGAAAATGCCCTTTCAAAATGAAGATGAAATAACAACACTGTCAGTCGGGCATGGTGGCTCATCCCTGTAATCCCAGGAAGTGAGGATTACTTGAGTTTAGGAGTTTGAGACCAGCCTGGGCAACATCGTGAGAACTTGTCCCTACAAAAGCTTAAAAAATTAGCCAGGCATGGTGGTGTGTGCCTGTAGTCCCAGCTACTTGTGAGGCTGAGAAGGGAGGACTGCTTCAGCCTGGGAGGTCAAGGCTGTCATGAGTTATGACTGCACCACTGCACTCCAGCCTGGGCACCAGAGACAGCTCTTATCTCTCTCTCTCTTTGAAAAAAAAAAAAAAAAAAAGCAAAACAACAAAGAAAAACTTTTTCAGACAAAAGCAGAAGGACTTTGTTGTCAGAAAACCAGCACTCTAAGAAAATCATCTATAGAATCATAGGAAATCTACAAAAAGGTACTAGACCTAATAAATGAGTTTAGCAAGGTCTTATACAAAGGCCAATTCCTATAAACTAAAAACTACTGGAAATTGAAATGAAAAAAAAATCCATTTATAATACCATTAAATACATGAAATAGTGATGTATTTATCAATATATATTTAAGTACTTCATATTAACAATGGTAACACATTATTGAGAAACATTAAAGGAAACCCAAATAAATGGATAGACCATATTTATGAATCAGAAGACTCAACATTCTTAAGATATTAATTCTTCCCACATTTTTCTGTATATTTAATGCAATTTCAGTCAAAATCCTAGCAGACTTTTTTTTTGGTAGCAATTCATAGACTGATTCTAAAATTTATTTGAAAGTAAAAGCAATAACATTTTTGAAAAAGAAAAAAGAAACCAGAGATAATTTAGAGTACCTGATTTCAAGACCTACTATTTATCTACAGTAGTCAAGATGGTGTGCTTTTGTTTTAAGACATGTAAATTTACACAACAGTATCTGGAGTCCAGAAAAAGACTCACACATATATGGCCCATTGATTTTCCACAAAGGTGTCATGGTAATTCAGTGGGAGAAAAGATCGTCTTTTCACCAAGTGGTGCTGGAGCAAATGATTATCTGTGTAGAGTAAATGAACCTCGGTTTTTTCTCCTCCGCTTGGATGAGCTGGACTTAGTGACTTGCTTCCAAAGAAGAGCAGGGAAGGAGACCAACGGTGACTCTGCAGTGCAGAAGCCAGTGGTCCCACCTGGCTGTCATGCGCCCCACATATTCCTTCCAAACCCCACCACACCCAGGCTGGTCGTGAGAGAAACGTCAGACAAACCCAGACTGGGGAGCACTCTACAGACTCTTCCCGCCACTCTTAGGGACGATGGTTAAGTATATGTTTAACTGCATAAAAAAGTTGACAAGGTTATAGGTGTCTTAGGTATTTAGCCAAGCGAAATAAAATATATAAAAATAGATGTTTCCACCATTACTTGTACTTTAATGCTCACAGCAGCCTTATTCATAAAAGCCCTGAGACTGGAAACAACCCAAATGTCCATCCACAGTGAACGGAAGACGCCCTGTGGTACTGCCCACGCCACGGGACACCAATGTCCCTCCACAGAGAATGGAAGACGCCCTGTGGTACTGCCCATGCCATGGGACACCAATGTCCCTCCACAGAGAATGGAAGACGCCCTGTGGTACAGCCCACGCCACAGGACACCAATGTCCATCCACAGTGAACGGAAGATGCCCTGTGGTACTGCCCACACCATGGGACACCAATGTCCATCCACAGTGAATGGAAGATGCCCTGTGGTACAGCCCACACCATGGGACACCAATGTCCATCCACAGAGAATGGAAGACGCCCTGTGGTACTGCCCACACCATGGGACACCAATGTCCATCCACAGAGAATGGAAGGCGCCCTGTGGTACTGCCCACAACATGGGACACCAATGTCTATCCACAGTGAACGGAAGACGCCCTGTGGTACAGCCCACAACATGGGACACCAATGTCCATCCACAGTGAACGGAAGACGCCCTGTGGTACTGCCCACGCCATGGGACACCAATGTCCCTCCACAGAGAATGGAAGGTGCCCTGTGGTACTGCCCACGCCATGGGACACCAATGTCCCTCCACAGAGAATGGAAGGCGCCCTGTGGTACAGCCCACGCCATGGGATACCACTTAGCAATACAAAGCAATGAATTGTCTCTACACACAGCACACGGGTGGGTCTCAAAAACATGTCAAGTCAAAAAAGAGTACATGTACCATGTAATTTCTTTTACATGAAACTCTCAAAAGGACAAATCTCATGGATGATGTCAGAAAGCAGGTCGGTTGTGGACTGAGACACACTGGGAGGGGCATGAGAGAGCTTTTCTAGGTGGTGCAAATGTCTTGATTTGGGTAATGATTACGAGGGTGACACACTTTTCAAAACTCATCAAAATAGACACTTAAATGGCATTTCATGATGTATAAATTATACATAAATAAACGTTATAAAAATCAAATGGAAAATGGATTCTAGGTTGGGTACAGTGGCTCATGACTGTAATCCTGTACTTTGGGAGGCTGAGGTGGGTGGATCACCTGAGGTCAGGAGTTCGAGACCAGCCTGGCCAACATGACAAACCTCTGTCTCTATTAAAAATACAAAAAAATTACCCAGGCTTGGTGGCGCATGCCTGTAATCCCAGCTACTTGGGAGGGTGAGGCAAGAGACTCACTTGAACTTGGGAGGCAGAGGTTGCAGTGAGCCGAGATTGCGCCACTGCACTTCAGCCCTGGGCGACAGGGCCAGATTCTGTCCCCCACCCAAAAAAAAAAAAAAAAAAAAAAAAAAAGAAAAGAAGGAAAGAAAGAAAAGAAAAAGGATTCTAACACAGCAGCCCAAGTGACTATATGAGGCACCCCAAGGCATCCCAGGGGCCACAGATGCCTGCCTTGGCAACTCACAGTGGAAAGGCGAGGACAGGTGCTAGGCCAGGAAGACCAGAGTGGATGCCGCCCTGCATCTGCAAAGTCCTTAGGATGGCCTCTGGCCAAGGGGCAGGAAAAGACAGTGCAGCCAATGGAACCGGCATAGACCAGGAACAGGCAGTGGCCAAGAGGAGTAAGAAAAAATCCATGCAAGGGAGGCTAATCCCAGGGAGATGCTATTCTGCCTGGGGTTAGAAAGGCAGAGCCCTTACAGTAATACAAGGTTTCAGATTCTGTAATAGTGTCAGCTTCAAATGCAGATTCAAATGCTTAACTAACATATAGTTGAATGCTTCAAAGGTTTAACTAATAAACATTTCAAATGCTTAGATTCAAATGCTTAACTAGTATATATTTTATCACCAGGGCAAGCTCAAGATTTCTTTTTCCTTCTTTTAGTTTAAAAAATGACAGCAGGGCCTTACCAGAGAGTTGCTTGATGGCCACAGGTCTCACTTTGTAGGGAGTGCTGCAAAAGAGAAGACAGTGCCGCTGTGAGACGCTGCAAGGCGCTCGCTGTACGTCTGGCAGGAGAGATAAGCACTCGGCGTGATTAGAATTCAGTGGATTAGGTAGTTTTTTTATTTTTTTATTTTTTAAATTAGCTCCTTTGACTGTTCTCAGCTTCCTTACTCAGATGAGTTTCAAGTATATCATTTAAATGATCAACTTCCTCTATAATGTTCATGTTTGGTCAATTAAATAAATGTCATGGGTACGACTGCCGATCACAGGTGCTGTATCGAGTTGGAAACGGCAGACTCTGGCAGCTGCCTGGACCCGTTCCAGCACCTGGCGGATGCAGGTGGCCTCCCTCTCTTTTGCCCTATTGAACTGATGGCGACCGTATCCCCCAAGTGACCAAGAGAGGATGGTGACAGTGATGACGTCGAAAATGCACTGGGATCTCCGTGATGCCACCCCCCATAATCATGAGGCCCAGTGTGACGGGGAGAGAATACTGGCTGTGCATACGACAGCCAAAACGTTTCTATCGCTGACACATGACGGCCTCTGGCCAAGGGGCAGGAAAAGACAGTGCAACCAATGGAACGGGTATAGACCAGGAACAGGCAGTGGCCAAGAGCAGTAAGAAAAAATCCACACAAGGGAGGCTGACCCCAGGGAGATGCTATTCCTTGACCCAGCAGTTTAGCAACATTTGGAAACCTGGAAAGAGAAGTGCTACAAGGACACAGGCTGGCAGACATCACAGGTGTTGCTGGTGGGGTGTGGGTTGCCACACCTTGGGGAAAACTGTGTGGCAATATCGGTTAAAATCCTTTGTCTCAGCAGATGAATTTAGGGAGGGATGTATCAGAATGAAACATCAGCACACAGGGAGACAGTCACATGTCATGTGTTCATGTCTTTGACTTGCTCATTCATTTGTTCACTTGCTGTACCCATTTCTTCCCGAGTGTCCACTGTGGTCAGGGGCAGGGGGGTTGAAAGAGCGTGCTCCACTGTGCGGTCTGGATGGTTCAGTCTGTGCATCTCTCCACAGGCAGGATAACACATTAGTGGCCCTATGGTGCCAGGGTCTGAATGTTGAGGTACCACCATCCCACATATAATGAAGCCCTCATCCCCAATGGGTAAGGTTAGGAGGTGGGGCCTTGGGAGGTGATTGGGTTTGGAGGAGTTCCTGAGGGTGAGGCCCACGTGATGGGATTGGTGTCCTTACAAGGGGCGAAGGCACCAGAGCTGTCTCTTGCTCTGCCTCATGAGGGCACAGTCAGAAGGCTGCTGTCCGCAAGCCAGGAAGAGAGGCCTCCCCAGGAACAGAACCTGCCACACCCTCATCTCGGACTTCAGCCTCCACACTCTGAGAAGTCAATGTCTAGCTGTTTAAGTTCAGACAGACTGAGATACTGGGGTGTCAGGTAGCTGTTAAGAAGATGAAGACAAGTGTGCAAGTATTTACCTGTGGGGCGCCTGTGACTCCTTACTAGGTAAAAACAAGTTACAGAGTGATATATAGAGAATGAGCTCATTTCTGGAAGAAGAAAGCACAGTGAATATGGAGGGGTATACACGCCAAGCCGTTAATGGTGACTAATTGGGGGTAATACATGTGGTTTGATGGTTACAGGTAACGTGGAAAATCTTTACAATTTTAAACACCAATCATGTGCAAAAATAAAACCTGTGTGGCACTGACCTCCCTGCGCTTTGGGCTCTTTGTCTGTAGGTTGGTGAGGCTGAGGTTCCCGGGAAAGCCGGGCACTGTGGACTTGCCAGCTGAGCCCAAGTGCTGGGGACTAGAGGGCCCTCTGTCCCCTCGACTCTCGCCTCACCCTATGAATGACCCCGCTCACACAGAACGTCAAGTGAGCCCACACCCTCTCGTCTCCCACCGTGTGCCTGCTTGGGCTCACGAGAGGCCCTGCCTCGAAAGGCCTTTTAGTGGCGGGTCATTTGGCACTGGAGGGCTCATTTCTCCCCAGAGACTCGGTTATCAGAGGCACTGGGCTTGAAGCGTGGCCCTAAGTGCAGAGCAGAGTCCTCCAAGCTCTGCAGGTGGAGACGGCACTCGGTCGTCATTGGGACTGGGGCCTCTCTAGCCTCCGATGCCTGTGCTTAGCTGGGCAAGTCCACGGTGCCTGGCTTTCCCAGGAACCTCAGCCTCACCGCCTTACAGACCCAGAGCCCAAGGCGTAAAGACGCCAGGTGCTTTGCTGATGGCCTCAGTGTGGCCAGTGAGGACCCGTGCCAGGGCTGCCTAGGAAGGGCCTGGACTGGGAGGACAGAGTGGAGGGTGGGCAGCAGAGAAGCCGGGTGTGCTGGGCTCCTCTCAGATCCTCCTTCCTTCCTCTTCTCAGTGTCTCTGCAGCTCCTGCCATGAGAGCAGCCATCGAGATGGTGCAGTGGGTGGAGGGGAAGCCAGAACTTGTGTGGGCAGCAGGAAGGGGCTTTCCCATCGCTCCTGCCATCCCTGGCTCCCCACTCCTCCCCATTTCTTCTCCCGCGCCTCCTCTGAGGGCAGCAAGGACTCTTCTCCTCCTTCCCCTGCCCCTTGTCCCTAGAAAATTAGTGCTGGAGGTGGGGGGCGGGTAGTGACACCAGGAGCAGAGAAGGGTTTCAGGAGGTGGGGCAGGGGCTGGAGGGAGAACAGCGTGGATCCCACACAGTGCCGGTGGGTACAGAGCCCAAGAGGCATGTCCAGCAACTTCTCCCACGCAAGAGACTCAGAGGAAGGTGCCCTGGGGACCTGACACAAAGACAGGCTTACCAAGACACTCTCCCTCGTGCAGGGGCACTGAGCCTGCTCATCCCCCCAAATGGAGCCCAGCCCTCTTCAAGCCCATTCAACCTATTCAGAGGTCAGCCTCTCCGAGGAGTCTGGTGAGCTGAGGGGAGGAGCGATCACAGCCACAATAGAGGGAAAAGCGGATGGACAGGGAGCCTCTGTGAATGCTCCAGGGGGCTGCAGAAACCTTCTGGCCCTTGGGCCCAAGATCCTTGGGTTGCATTTCTGGGCCACTCCAGATCAGTCTTGGCTCCCAGCTGCTGAATCCTTCGGTTTCTCAGGACCCGTTATGTTGCTCCCATGAATGAGTCAACTCTTGGCTCAGTCTCAGTGGAGCGGAATCTTCATCATGCTCTTCAACAACAAATTAACACAGGAAGCACCTCCTCTTTGGAAAGAATAAGCTTGCCTCGGGCTTCTACTGTATTTGTCTGTTTCTAACTGCCTGGGCTCTAAGACCTCTTTTAAAACCCATTTAATAGGAGGAGGAGGAGGCCTGGAGCCATTCTGGAATATAGAAAGCTTTTCTCTAAGCCAGAATGGCCAAGAATACTGGCCTTACACCCAGGGAGCTCATCCGGTGGAGAGTCACCCGCGGCACAACTTGGCTGAAACCGGGAACAAAAGGAGCAATGGTGCGTGTGGCATGGCACCGTCCTCTGGCCCTCTCCCCTCTGTATGTGTCTCATCACACACCCCACTTTCACTCACGCTTCTGAGACGTCTGATTTTCTCCTTCCACTGCATCTTGAAGCAGTAGTGACCGGGGAATGGAAGGGGTGTAGGGTTGTCAGGAAGCAAGGTCCATGTTAGCTGGACGCCAGGATCTCCAGAATGTTCCCAGATTGGAAAGGAAAATGACACCAGATGGCTCAGGGTCCCTCCAAGGAGGAATGCTGGAGCCTTATTTGATCACGGTTGGGCTATGACTTTTTATATTTGTTGGTCGTCAGGTTGTTTAGTCATCAATTATCTTTCTTGCCAGCTCTAAAAGGGAGTGGAAGGCAATCAGCCTATTTTCCATATTTTCCATGATGTAAATGTGTTCCAGGTTATTTCAAATGCCGGCCTGAGCATGCTCCAGATTGCACCAAACGACCAGCAGCATAGGAAGGGTTAGGCAGCTGCCAGTGAGCATGCTCCAGATTGCACCAAACGACCAGGAGCATAGGAAGGGTTAGGCAGCTGCCAGTGGATCCCCAGCCATAGGAGGGGCCTTTGGATTCGGGGCGGGGATAGGAAGACTGACAGTGTGCAGAGGGGGAATGTGCTTGGAGGTTTGCAGAAGGGGAGTGGCCGCTGGGCTGGGGTGGGCACTCCTGCAGCTCAGCAGATTGGAGACAAGTACATTATGGTGAATTGGGGCCAGACATCCCAATGCAGGGGGCTGGACAGTGTCCTGCGGCCAACAGGCCACTAGAGAACTCCATGTCGTGAGTGATGGGACGAAAGTGTGTTTGGAGCCTATTTTTCTGGAAGGTAGCAGGACTCACGAGAGAGATGACAGTGAGGGGTAACAGGAGGCAGAAACTGGGGAGCCCATCCGTGAGATGCGGTCCACACCAGGAGCTGGCCACCAAAATCTAAAGGATGGCGTTAAGGCAAGAAGTATTTTGAAAGAAAAATCCAATGCCACAATTCATTTGGTTTGGAATGAGGAGCAGAGAAGGAGCTAGAGTTTTAAGTTCTAAGAGGCCGGGCAACTGGCATTATCCCTTCTGATCAGGATGGAGGTGGTCTGTCAAGAGCCCTTGGAATTTGGAGATTTCATGAAATGCCCACCCTGTGGCTGTGAAACTGGGAGGAATCCAAGCAAACTAGATGCAACCAGCCGCCTGCAGGAATCCAAGCAAGTTAGATGCAACCAGCCGCCTGCAGGAATCCAAGCATGCTAGATGCAACCAGTTGCCTGCAGGAATCCAAGCATGCTAGATGCAACCAGTTGCCTGTAGGAATCCAAGCATGCTAGATGCAACCAGCTGCCTGCAGGAGAGCCTCCTCCAAAGACATGGTTCCTGGGCCTAAGGTTGGGGGGACAGTGGGGTGACCAAGTCTACATCAGGTCACTGCAGGTGTCTTCAGAAGTGGAGGAAGTTAAAGAGAGACACAACCTAACCAACCAACTAACCAACAACTGCTGACGTAGCTTCTGAGCTGGAGGGAGAGGGCTGCTGTCTGCTAGGAAGAAACAGAGTTTAGCCAGCATGTTTCAGCAAGGGAAGGCCCTGGGTCTGGTAGACATAAGTTCCTGGTCACCAGAGAGCTGGGTCAAGAGTGGTTTCTTAGGTTTTCCAGACCTTACATAAGCGGTTAGTTCCCAGACTGTGTGCTGGAATCACTTGCAGACCTTTTAAAAAAAATCTCTTAAAAATCTGGACTTAATTGGAGGGGTCTGGGCATCATCTGGTACCTTTTTAAAGATTCCTGGGAGGGCCGGGCGTGGTGGCTCAGGCCTGTAATCCCAGCACTTTGGGAGGCTGAGGTGGGCAGATCACCTGAGGTCGGGAGTTCAAGACCAGCCTGACCAACATGGAGAAACCATGTCTCTACTAAAAATACAAAATTAGCCAGGTGTGGTGGCGCATGCCTGTAATCCCAGCTACTCAGGAGGCTGAGGCAGGAGAATCCCTGGAGGTTGCGGTGAGCCAAGTTCGTGTCATTGCACTGCAGCCTGGGCAACAAGAAAAAAACTCTCAAAAAAAAAAAAAAGGATTCCTGGGTGGTTGCAGTCTGCAGCCAGGGTGGAAAGCCACTCTTTAGTTGAACTAGTTTACAGGGACTGGTCCGAATAAGAGCAGGCATGTGTGCTTAGGACGCCTGAAAGCACAAATGTACGGGCATGCGTCTTGCTATCAGGCATTCTCTGCAGGAGCTCAGGCACCTGTGTGGAAACCGGGGCAGTGAATTTCCAGGCCCCGTGGGTCACCGTGCAAGGTGGGGCTCTGAGCAGCCACCTGCCCAGCCTTCCCATGGCCCCTTTTCCACGCAACACCATAGTCACAGCACGAAAGTCAGCAAAGGATGCTGGCTCCCTCCTGGACATGTGGTGAGGGGATGGCTGCAACATGCTGCTGGGGGGCGGGAGAGAAATGCTGAGCATTCCCGAGGCCTCACAGGGTGGCTCTGGTGCAGAAAGAGTGCAAGGAGCAAGGAGTTTGGGCCCTGAAGCACATCTCTGAGGACGGCCGCTTGTTACCAGGCACCGAGTGGAAGAGAGGAAGAGCGGAGAAGCCAAGGAAGAGGCAGGGCCAAAAAAAAAAAGGCTGGTAACGTCACCTGCCGGAGAGGGAAGAGGGAAGGAAGCAGGAGAGAAAAGCCTTTGGGTCAGAGAGCATCAGTGGCGTGTCCCGGGCCAGCCTCGTCCTCACTGGGAACCTGCAGAAAGATTCTCGGGGCCTACGTCTGTCATGAACCAGAGACCGAGGGGAGCTCTGTGCTCCACCAAGCCCCCTGGGGATTCCGAAGCAGCTGTCTGAGAACTACTAGGTTGGAAGATTGGGGGAGGGTGAGGGGACAGCGACAGCTACAGAGCACAGGGGAGACCTCACACACCAGGAGCTGTGCCTCAGCACCGCTGACGTCCTGGGCCACATGTGTCATTGCTGTGGGCCTGCCCTGCGCGCTGTAGGATTCTGAGTGGCATCCCGGGTCTCCACCCATCAGATGCGAGTAGCAGCCCCTTACCCCTGGTGACATCCAGAAATGTCTCCAGACGTTGCCCTGCATCCCCGGAAACAAAGCTGCTCCGGGCAGTGCAGAGGGAGAGGTATGCATGAGCTGGACTGGTTCACTCCATCCCCCACTCAGTCCATCCTGCACCCAGCACGCCCCGCCTCATCTAGGGTCTGGAAATCCCGCAGAGAGCAAGGCGAAATTTCCTTCCTGCGAGAGACCATTCAGCGGGGCCAGCAGCAGTGAGAACCTCAAACAAGTCAGTGAGGTCACTTCAGACTGAGGCGCACACTGAGGGGAGGAAGCCAGCAATGTGCTGATGGTGATGGGGCTGGTGACTGTGGGTGGTCAGAGTGATGGGTCTGCGTGAATCTGGATGCTCATGGTGATGGGGCTGGTGACTCTGGATGGTGACACTGATGGGTCTGGGTGACTCTGGATGGTGATGGTGAAGGGGCTGGGTGACTTTGGATGGTGACACTGATGGGTCTGGGTGACTTTGGATAGTGATGGCGATGGGCTGGGTGACTTTGGATAGTGATGGTGATGGGCTGGGTGACTCTGGACGGTGATAAGGATGGGTCTGGAGGACTTTGGATGGTGATGGTGATGGGTCTGGGTGACTTTGGATGATGGTGAAGAGGCTGGTGACTGGATAGTGATGGTGATGGGCTGGGTGACTTTGGATGGTGATAGTGCTAGATGACTTTGGATAGTGATGGTGATGGGCTAGGTGACTCTGGATGGTGATGGTGATGGGTCTGGGTGACTTTGGATGGTGGTGGTGCTGGATGACTTTGGATAGGATGGTGACGGGTAGGTGATTTTGGATGGTGATGGGGCTGGTGACTTTGATGGTGATGGTGACAGGGTGGATAACTTTGGATGGTGATGGTGATAGGTCTGGATGACGCTGGATGGTGATGGTGATGGTCTGGGTGACTCCTGATGGTGATGGTGACAGGATGGGTGACTGGATGGTGATGGTGACGGGCTGGGTGACTCTGGATGGTGATGGTGATGGGTCTGGGTGACTTTGGATGGTGATGGTGATGGGCTGGGTGACTTTGGATGGTGATGGTAATGGGCTGGGTGACTGTGGATGGTGCTTAAAGCAGGTGGCTGCTCTGGCAACTAGCGGCTGAGCAGAAGCTGGTTCTGCAGAGCTGGGAAGGCAGGGTCCTGTGGGCTGAGCATGGTGCAGGTGTGGGGACAGCGGATAAGTTGGAGAAGTTGGTAGGGCATAGGTTGGCAGGGCCCAGATTGGCAGGCCACCACAGAGAAGGAGGTGTCCTACCAGGTTGAACCTGGCAGCTGTGTGGGAGAGGCAGGCTGGAGGCAGGGAGGTCAGAGCTCAGTGAGGCCTGGACCTAACTGTGGAGAGGGAATGGAAGAAGGCACAAAGGAGATGGGGGTGCAGGAGGATGCAGGCACCAGCCTCGGGACAAATACAGCCACATCTCAGCACGTGCCACCCCCAGCCACGATCAGTTTGTAATGAGAGAGGAGAGTCTTTTCTCTCCTCCCCACCATGTCTATGCCTATATCCACACCCACAATCATAGCTAGGGTATCCGTAGCTCTTTCTATTCCCAGAGTCACATTATCTAGATCACATCCACATTGGTGTCTAGATCTGTTTCTGCAGCACCCATACCCGGTTAGATCTACACCCTATGCATCTATCTATATCCTCATCCATATCTATCTTCATCTTCTCCATCTACATCCTCATCTGCGTCCACCTCTATCTTCTCCATCTCCACTGCTCCCCTCTCCATGCCCACTGCCATGTCCATATCACCGTAACTCATCTGTCGCTGTCTCTTTATCAGAAAGGCATGCATTTTGGCATCTCAGCAGACAGCTTCCAGACATTTGGGCTCTTTGGGCTCAGGAGGGCTTTTGTCTGGTGTGTCTGATACTTTCTCTTGTTAATAAGGCACCTGGGGCCAGAGAATTAGAAGGGTCAAGGCGGGCTTCTCCTATTTCCCGCCCAGTTTAAATGTCTCTGCATGCTGTTTCAAATGAGTTCAGGAAAACAAAGAGGTTTCTCTCAGAGACCCAGCTGGCACGGACAAGGTGCTGGTCTCTGTGAAATCCCCTCTGAGAGATCATTTTAGTCTTGTGGGTGTTGGCAGGACGGGTCACTCAGTGACTTCACTTCTGAGTGAGACCCCCCAGGCTGGAGCTGGTCCCCGGTGAGGCTGACAAGACGCTCACTGGAGTCTCCGGGGAGCCAATTAGCTCCAACTGCACCTTCCGGGGAGTCTGGAAGCCAAGAGTCAGAGCCAGACGGTGTGGGGCAGAAGATGGGCATCCTGGCTAGGGCAGGGGGGAGATTAATGGGCACAGTCAGATGGGAGGAGCTCGGCTGAGGCCTCAAGGTGACAGGGAGGACGGCTGACCAGGACAGCTCTGGACATGTCCACTGGGACCTCGCTGAGGGGGATGGCACTGGCCACGCCCACCAAGGCCTCACTGACCAGGACAGTGCTGGCCATATCCACTGGGCACTGGGACTTCGCTGAAGGGGATGGCGCTGGCCATGTCCACTGGGGCCTCGCTGAGGGGGACGGCGCTGGCCATGTCCACTGGGATCTCGCTGAGGGGGATAAGGCTGGCCATGTCCACCGGGACCTCACTGAGGGGGACGGCGCTGGTCATGTCCACTGGGGCCTCGCTGAGGGGGACGGCGCTGGCCATGTCCACTGGGATCTCGCTGAGGGGGATAAGGCTGGCCATGTCCACCGGGACCTCACTGAGGGGGACGGCGCTGGCCATGTCCACTGGGGCCTCGCTGAGGGGGACGGCGCTGGCCACGTCCACAGGGATCTCGCTGAGGGGGATGAGGCTGGCCACGTCCACCAGGACCTCACTGAGGGGGACGGCGCTGGCCACGTCCACTGGGATCTCGCTGAGGGGGATGAGGCTGGCCATGTCCACTGGGACCTCACTGAGGGGGACGGTGCTGACCACGTCCACTGGGACCTCACTGAGGGGGACGGTGCTGACCATGTCCACAGGGGCCTCACTGACCAGGACAGCGCTGGCCAAGTCCACCGGGGTCTCATTGAGTGGGACGGTGCTGGCCATGTCCACCGGGACCTCGTTGAGGAGGACAGTGCTGGCCACGTCCACCGGGACCATGCTGAGGAGGATGGCGCTGGCCACATCCACTGGGGCCTCGCTGACACAAGAGTCTCCCTGACACGCACTTTCTCCTGTGGGCTCAGAGCTGGCCATGGGTCAGCTGGGCAGGACACCCTGATGACCAGATTGACAAGTGTCCCATCGCATCTACTGAGTCCCTTGGAGGCTCAGTGAGCCCCAATCTGGGAGGAACAGAGGACACCAGAGAGGGGTCCTGAGGTCGCACACCCCAGCTCACCTGTTCCCTCGCCTCATGAGAAAATCTAAGTTCCACTTTGCCCAGCCACAAGGAGCAGTGGAGGCTGCTGGGGTCTCCCCGGGTCACCAGGCACAGGGGCAGGTCACTGACCTGAGAGCCCCTGCTCCGTGTCCTTCTTGGGCCACACACCGCTGGCTTGACCTAGGTCACAGACATTCAAGGAGACTTTCACTGGCCTCTCCTCTTGACTTCCTCGGCCTCATCCCCGCCCCTTCTGTGCATAGACCCTCCCGCAGGCATCACTTTATGAACACAGAGACCAGCCCCAAGTGGTTAACACGAAATGTCCCCAGGGGCTCTGTAGGGAATCTCCCGTGGTCCTTCCTGGGGTTACGTGGGGATCCCGGGGCCTGGCTCTGCAGCTCTCGGCTCACCCTCCTGGGCCTCAGTTTCCCCTCTGTACAATGCCTCCTCCTGTTGAGAAGCAGGTGCAGAGCCATGGCTGCAATTGTTATCTTGGAACGTGCCCAGCTCCTCTGCAGGGGAACACGAGGAGTCAAGACTCCTTCACACTCGCTCCTACCTTCACCCTCCATCTCTGCTGTCAATTCACACCTTCCTGCAGAAGCACATTTACAAAATCACAGAAAGCCTCCCATGTCAAGGAGAGAAGTGCCAGACACACCCCGAGGAACGTGGCCGGAGCCTCTTACCGTTCTGAATTCGCGGGCATGGTGGGGTCGATGGAGACCATGGCATCGTCAGTGGTCAGCAGGGAGATGGTCGTGTTCCTGGAAAACACACCCAAGCCCGTGTTTTCGCCCACAGCGTGCTCTGGGACGTACACTTGAATGTACACATGGGGCCAGACAACCAGGACAGTCCCGGGACCAGCCTGGCCAAAGTGCGGTAGGATGGGAAGGGTGGGAAGCTGTCCCCAGGCCTTTGAGATTCTGTTTGTAAATGAAATTAAGCAGTTGTGTATAACCCTAAGTGTGTGTAGATGCTGAAATACTTTAAAATGGGAATTGGAGCTAGTCTACTTTTTTGAGTTGGGAGATTTTTTTTTTAAACCTGTGGTAAAATAGGAACTAACATTTATATCAGCAGATGACGAATTCATAGTTTTGTCTTTCCACTTCCAGTACCTTTGGGAGTCCATCTGAACTGCACAACTGTCTCCTACAAAATCGTTTTAAATGGTTAGGATGAGTCTTCCTCCAACCTCACATCTTCTGGGACCTCTTGCATGCTGTGTCACCTTGACCAAGTTACTCTCTGATCTTCAGTGGTAAGTTGTTAAAATCTGTGCAATAGAGGTGATACGCGAATCCCAGGGATGCTCTATGGAATAATGTGTCTATATATTTATTTATTTATCGGCACAGTGCTTCACATACGGTGCCCAACGATGCCCCAGACCATGGGCTACTTTTGCTGCTAAAACTGCCATTTGCTGCACTTTCAGACATGTAATTTCATCTCCATTTTCTCACCTGTCTGTGAAAAACTTCAATTGCCCTTCTCTACCTCCGTCCTAACTTTAAAGTTAATCCTCGAGACAAAGCTACTGCTGCTCACCCTTTATAATCAGAAAGTTTGCTGATAATTAGAAAATCCACTGGTTGGAACACACTGTTGATTTAGGACATTAACTCCTGGGGGACTCTGAGGGCTCGATAAGGCAGATCACTGGTCTTTTCAACCCATTTCTGAAGTCAGCCTTTCACCCAGTGTTGATCTGGGTCAAGCCCCCTGGGCAGAAAAGGCACCTATGGGTGATGTGGGGCTAGGGACAAACTCACACACAGTGACCCCGCTTTCTCCAAAAGTGAATGAAGAAGTGAGAGGAAAAAACCCACACTCTTTTGTATGTATTTATTTATTTTGAGGCAGAGTCTTGCTCTGCTGCCCAGGCTGGAATGCAATGGCATGATCTCAGCTCTCTGCAACATCTGCCTCCAGGGTGCAAGCAATTCTCCTGCCTCAGCCTCCCAAGTAGCTGGATTACAGGTGCGTGCCACCACGCCCGGCTAATTTTTGTATTTTTAGTAGAGAGGAGGTTTCACCACATTGGCCAGGCTGGTCTCGAACTCCTGACCTCAGGTGATCCGCCCACCTCGGCCTCCCAAAGTGCTGGGATTAGAGGCATGAGCCACCACACCCGGCAGAAAAACCCACACCCCTTGGAGGGCGGTTCTGTTTAATTCAGCCGGACGGTTTCCTCCGTGTGGACACGGCCATCACTTGTGCAGGCAGAGAGACCCGGAGGGCGCCGAGCCTCCTTCGGGATTCTGCGCATTGATTGATTTCAAAGAGTCCCTTGTAGCAGGCGGGTCCCTCGGGCCCTTCTGCGCCTCTTCCTGCCCCTCCCAGGCATCCTGAAAAGGCAGAGCCCGCAGCGCGCACTCACCGAGGCAGGCCGGTGGCGATGCAGAACAGGTCCATGATGTCGCTGGAGTTGCAGTACTTGCTGAAGATCACCTGCAAAACAGAAGCGCGGTGAGGCGGCAGCGAGGGCGGCGGGTCCCCCTGGAGATGTGAGAGGCCATGTGCTTCTGCTCCAGCTCCAACCTGAAGGTTCATTCTGAAAAGAAAAACTGTGACCCTAGGCACTGGAAAGTCACAGGCTCATCTTTTCATTCGGTTGATACATACGGGTGGTGAAAAATGTCATTGTTGCGTTCAGTGGAAAGAGATGCGAAAAATACAGCGACCCCCCTTGCCCACACGCCTGTCAGTGACATAGTTATGGAGATGGCGCATCCCTTGGAAGGGGCCAGGCAGGACTGACCACCTGGGGTCAACACTCGCTGGGCACCAGGTCTTCAAGTATCTCATGGGGGCCATTCTGTAAATAAAATAAAATTCAAGTTCATTAACTTAAAAAAAAAAAAAAAAAAAAAAAAGGCCGGGCACGGTGGCTCACGCCTGTAATCCCAGCACTTTGGGAAGCTGAGGCGGGCGATCACCTGAGATCAGGAGTTCCAGACCAGCCTGGCCAACATGGTGAAACTCCATCTCTACTAAACATACAAAAAATTAGCCGGGCATTGTGGCAGGCGCCTGTAGTCCCAGCTACTTGGGAGGCTTAGGCAGGAGAATAGCTTGAACCTGGGAGACCAAGGTTGCAGTGAGCCGAGATCGCGCCACTGCACTCCAGCCTAGGCAACAAGAGTGAAACTCCATCTAAAAAAAAAGAAAAAAAAAATGCCTTTCGGTATTTGGGGACTGAGGGACAAAGGCTGAATGATGAAGTCAAAGAGGGGAATCACATCACGACAGAACCGCTGAGGATCCTGGACGCCCGCAGTGAAATTGGCTCCTGCAGAGAAACAGGACCTCTGCACAGGATGGCCGCGCTCACCCCCAGTACCATCCGGGCTGCGGTGGAAACGCCGGGTTGGCATCCACATCTTTTGTCCAAGTGGTCCCGGCTCTCAGGGAGAAGTCTCAGCTCTCAGGGAGGGGGCATTTCGAGCTCGGTGAGGGTGGGGCTTCTCCAGGGCTGGCAGAGCATGGAACAGGCCACGCCCAGGCCCCGCCTTCATCGCAGTGGATGCCCCTGGACAGTTTCCCCGGCTCCTGGCTGCCAATGCAGCTTTTCTTTCCAGCACAAGTCCCTGGCGTGGGGGAAACGCAGGCCTGGGAAGATGGTTATTTTTCGGTGCCCAGTGCACCATTTTTTTTTTTAAAGCTAAGATTAGTTTTCTTTTTTCTTTACTTAGAAACAGTGAAATATAGAAAACAGATTTTTTTTTTTCTGTGACTAACACCATTTCCTGTGGGCTGCTGAACTGGCAACAATAAGACAGTAAACAGCACCTCGCCTTGCCCGTTATCCCCACTGGTATCTGCCCCAGGGGTGATGATCGGTCAAAGGTAGCCTGTGTCATTGAGTGGTTCCTGACGTCTGTGGCATTGGCTGTATCCCCGGCTGCCTATGCAGCTCGGTCCTGGCCATGCTTGTATGGGTGCAGTAGCCCCTTCAGCAGCCCCCACTTTGGCCTTGCCGTTTTCCCCACATCCTCCTTTGCAGAACTCTGCTGGCTCCTCCCAGAGCTCCCTCCTCCGGGATGTGCTTCTTCTCCCACGTCCTGGTTCCCGGCCTCATGTGCAGAGGCTGCTTCTCCCAACCCCACTGCCGAGGAGTCCTGCGCTTGGCCGGGTGCCAGACCCTCACTTCCACCACGACACCATCCTCAGCCCGAGTCACAGTCCACGCCGTGGTCTCCCAGGCTATGCCGTGGAGTTGTTGCGTGGCAGAGCCCGGGCTGGGGTCGTGGCCATTTTCCCACCAAGACAGGACAAAAAGTGGTTCCCACGTGGGCCCCTGTGTGACTCCCTTTCTCCTGGTGTGGCGGGCTTACTTTGGGGGTCTACAGACCCCGGTCTGCAGAGGGCAGGGGTGGAAGAAGAGGAAGGCAAGAAGGACTCTTTCTGTAAACATTCTGGATCTGGAGCTTCTGGAGAAGCAGGATGCGGTTTGCAAGGGGCCGGCTAAGGAGCTCGATGTTCTTCAAAGTGTGCCTCTGGCCCCAGCTCAGGGATTCCCACGCAGTGGGTCTGAGTTGGGCCCCGGGAATCTGCGTTAACTTCTACTGGGGTTCTTGGATTAGAAGCCACTGCTCAAAGATGTGTTTGTAGGGTGTCTCCCTCAGATGAGAGGGGTAGTCCTGCAGGAGGCGGGGGGCCCTGTGGTCCCTGTGCTCCAACCTGGGTGGCCGCAGCAAATGACCCCTTGATAAAGTCCTCGCCCCACCCCTCCCCACTGGGCGCTTCTCTTTGTGCGCACGAAGGCACCACATCCTGTCCCAGCCCCTCGGAGTGCACGGGGGATGATCTTTGAGTTAAATTCTCTCAAGACACATCTGGCAAGACCAACTCATATCATGGCTTCTTGGGGCTGGCTTGAAGGGGGTGCATCTACCAGCAAGATCTCAAAAGGTGAGGGGAGGATGATTATGGAATCACAGTCTCTTGGGACCGGGGAGGCTCGTCTGACTTTACTCAGAAGGGAAGTGGCTTTGCCAAGGGCACTGGGCTCATGGGCCTGGGGCTTCCTCATCTCAGGAGCGTGGGGCCAGGGCGTGAGGCCAGGCGGCCCAGGGGGATCCTTGACTGCTTCTCACTCCTGGAAACCTCAACTCAACTTCTTTGAACCTAAATTTCCTCTGCTGTAAAATGGGCCAAAAAAGGGGCGGCTGTCATCTACAGACGCTTTAACTCCGATGCCTCTCCAGAAGGTTCTGCACCCAGCTGGAGGCCAGAGCTTGTGATTCAGTGCAGAAGCTTCCAGCCCCATGGAAAAGGACTGCAGTAAGCACCTCCAATGACTGACCCCCAAGCGCAGACTCCTGGGGACAGCTTCTGATGGCTTTGCTCGGATGATATTCGGACCCTGCCAGTGGGCTGCCCAGGGCTTCCAGGGCTCTTTTCAGTAGAGGAACATCCGGCTTCATGAGCCTGCAACCCAGGAGCCAGTGGAGAATCCATTACAGACCCCTGAGTGGAATGAGTGAGGAACGCTTTACTGTTGGACTTTCCGGCTCTGTCAGGAAGCCCTTTCCTTGTCTTCTCAAGCTATCAGTAACCTTTAACGACCTAGATTTTTTGTAAACTGAAATGAGTAATTTTTAAGTGATATCTGATTTTCACCATCTGCTCTCCTTCCTCCCCAAATTCAAACTTTTAGGAAGGCTTTACTTTTTGTGGCAATATCTGCAAAGGTTCCGGAAGGATCTGTCCTCCTTCTTGCCAGGATATAATTGGGGAAGGTTTATGCAACCGCGCCTGGGCCTGAAAGACGTGTGTGAGAACGACACTTATTTGCTGGGCTGTGACCACTCTTAAGGGGCCGAGAGTGACTGTACAGCATCCACGCCCACAAAGTCCCCTGGGGGAGGGCAGGGGCTCGCAGGGTCGCAGCCTCCAAGCTGGGAAAAAAGGCTGCACTCTGGCAGGCCAGGGTTTTGGATTATCATGGGGCCCTTGAGAAGAGAGGGTTTATCAAATTTATAAGTACTGCAGGTGAAATCTGGAGGACAGCTTTTTGTGTTTGGTTTCCTAACCTCAGGATAGCAAATAACAGAGGCTTTTAAAGTACAACTATGAGGTCTTCCAGCAAAACAAACCGAAAAAGGCCTGTATGGCATGGTGGCACTCTTGCCACCTCTGTGCAAGCAAGGATGCCACACCTAGGGGGACCAGCCTTATTCTGCCATCCAGAATAATCTCTCTTTGAGATTATGTTGGACAAAAGGCGGGGAGGCTATCAGGAAATTTGGAATAAGCACAAAAGTTGACACTGGCTGTCTCCACTGGAGAATACAGCTGCATCCGTTTGAAGTCCATTTCAACATTCCTGCACTCCTTACACATTTAGGGTTCTTGGATTTCTCTTTTGAACTGGTTGCACCTTCTTACCAGTTCCCATTCAATTCATCATTTCAGTAAAAATGTTTGACACACGGTCATTTTAGATCTGGATGAGAGGCATGACTTCAGCTTTTGCTGTTCACTCGTCTCCAGCGGTTCCAAAGCGGCTGCGAGTCTGGGCATGAGGCGTGAGCCCTAGGGATGGGGGCTGGGACAGTCATGTTCTTCGCTGGTGTGAGAAGCACCCAGCCTGATGCTGCTCCTGACGGTGGGAGGCCAGCCCGGCTGCAGCTTCAGACCACAGGAGGACCCCCAGGCTGCCTCATCAGGAGGCCATAGGGCTTCCTGACCACATGCTGAATAATTTTGCGAATCCTTTATCCAGAAACAAATAGCGCAAAAAAAGTTGATAAAATGAAGTTTGAAAATGAGATGCAGAGGCAGCAAGATTAAGGGAAAAATGAAGGTTTTATGTTGGCTCCTGGCTTGCAGGCAAGTCAGGGCTGGAGTTCGCGAGAATGCATGGCAAGTCATCACAAATCCTTTTGTGCGGTTTGACTGGCAGTGCTGTGATATTAAAGCAAGACGAGAGAAACAAATGATGAGACAGAGGGTGGCTCCTCCGCTGGAAATTGATGCCTCTTCATAATCAGCTGAGATCTGGGAACGTCAGCTGGAACGTCACCGTCTGGGCGCCCTCATGCTGCCTGCATTAGAGAAGGCTGACACTCACCAGGTGCCAACCACAGGCAAGTGCTAGTCTAAGATGTTTACACATGGAAACCGAGGCACACAGAGATGTGTGTAGCTCCCACGTGCCCAGCCAGAAGCGTATATCAGGACTGCATCTCGGGCCACTGGCTGCAGACCACACACGCTTGACCACAACATACACTGACCTCCAGGTTATTTAATGTCTATATCCAACTGAGCCTCCTTCTAGACACCATGTAACGGAAGGAGCAGTGGATTTGAGAACAGGAAGCCCTTTGGTTAACCAGTGACTCCTTTTGTCTCTGGCTTCTCTTTCAACCCTGTGGGCAGCACGTAACCAGGGCGAGCCTCAGTTGACCATTCTGTAAATAGGGCTGACGGCATCAATTCCACCTGCCTGTTGGGGCTGTGAGAAGCAGCAAGTGAAATGACAGGTTTGAAAAGAATTACACAGAACACTACTGGTTTGACACAAAGTTCAATTTTATATCATTTCAGTTGCCATGAATCTCACTGTCCCCACTGGTTGCAAATTCTATGATTTTCACACAAGTCTCTAGGAGGTCTCTGAGTGAACAAATGTACCTGGAAAAACTTTTCGCCACCTTTTGTCTGGCACCCACTGTTATTTCAGCAGGAATTCGAGTGCACAATCTGCAGGGTTTCCGGAGCTGGGAAGAACGAACACCTGGCTCCACTGTTTCTTGGGGAGGGCGCTGCCTTGACCTTCAGAAAGGCGGGAATGGAGGCCTGGGAACAGGTCTGCAAGCGGTGTGCTCGTAGAAAGACAGGCCTGCTGCTTGTTGGGGTGGATCAGCAGTTAATCCAGAGAAGGAACAGAGCTACGGGTCACTCAGGCACATGGTTTGACTGGATTCCTGGCTCAGCTCACGGCTGGTACGGGCCGTGGCCCTACCCTGTCAGGCAGTGCAGGAGGGCACAGGGGACCCGGGGCTCTGGTCGGTTGCACCTTCTTGCCTTGCCACCACGCCTGTTGTCAAGCTGATGGCCCCATCAGTCAGGTTGGCTGGGTGGGGGTCCTTCTGACAAAAGTCCCTCTAGGTCACCCCTTCCAAGTGGGGATCCAGGAGGGAGACCCAGGGTCACAGTGGCCACCCTGCACCCATGGCAGCACACGGGACCTCTGCCGGCCAGCTGTCCTGCACATGCCTTGCCTCCTGCTAACCCTGCCCTGTCTCCACGGCCAAGGGGACTGGAGCGGGGGGCCGCCTTAAGCCCCCATGGCCAGCTCCCAATCACACTCTTTTGCGGGAACTTTTACTGGGAGATACGGAGCTGGTGGCGACTGTCAGTGAGCCAGGGTCGCACGGATTTGGGGCCAGGCTGGCCACACGGGGACCCTGAGAGGTCAAAGGGAGAAGCCCCAGAAGGTGCGGGCAGGGGCCCCGAGCACGGGGGCAGCGGACGCTGTGAGAGGGAGGGAGGGGCTGCAGGCTGTGACAGCCCAGGCCCGCTCAGGCTCCTGGCACCCCAGGTCAGGGGGATTTTTCTGAAGACCCCTCAGCCTCCTTACAACGGCCTCTCCCTGAGCCTGCTCCACACACCCATCGGCCTCCGCAGCAACGCAGATCTTCTTGAACTGGCTTGAAAAAGAGTCTGTTTCTTGCTGTGAGAAGCATCTTGACTGGCACACTTAGAAGAAACAGGGCTGGAGTTTGAGGGTCCGGCCTCGAGGGGGCTGGGAAACCCACGCCCAGGGCCTCTGGGTTAAGGGACAGGACAGAAGGGTCTCTCATGGGCGGGGGCTGAGTCATTTCCATTCCAGTTCCAGAGGCGTCTTCCTGGATTTGACTCTATTTTATCAAACAGAGTGTCCTCCTGTCTCCTCTTGGGCTCTCCGTGGAAAGGCTTATTGGGGGGTTGCGGGAAGGGTCCCTCAAGTTCCCCCTTCTGAGCCCCACATGGTGCTGCTTGCAGGGTGAGGCTGGGCCGGAGGAGGGATCGGAGCCCAGGC
The DNA here is from genome assembly GCF_049350105.2 of Macaca mulatta. Taxonomy (NCBI): domain Eukaryota; kingdom Metazoa; phylum Chordata; class Mammalia; order Primates; family Cercopithecidae; genus Macaca; species Macaca mulatta. The sequence continues at coordinate 4,799,731 of NC_133408.1, forward strand.
CTGGGCAACAGCTCTATGACCGGGTCTCCTTGTCGTGAGGCTGAGAAGAGGCTCTGGGTCCAGAAGGAGGAGCTCCAGCTCCTGGGGGGTGCTTCATGGTCTTCCTGTAAAACCAAGGCTCAAGTAAAGGGATTTATGAGAGCCCCGGAGCAGCAATCCACCAGGACTCCAGCCGTTGAACGCGAGGCGTGATTGCAGTGTGAGCTGTGCGGGAGGGAGGGGAGACGGAGCGAGGGATGAGGCGGCTCAGGGTTCCGAGTGGAAATCGTACTTGGAGGATGCATGCACTGAATGGAAAATAGGACACAGACTCGATGCCAGCAGCAGCCTGCGGGCGGGCATTCCAGAAGCTTCTTCCACCTACTGAGCCAGCCTGGCATCGACACTTCCTCACCCGGGGCCTGTGGGGAGGAACTAGGGCTCACCTTGGTGAACGTGTCCTGGTGCAGCGCGGCCCCCTCCTCGTGACCTGGATCTCTGAGGTCCACGGGACTCCAGCTCTGGTAGCTCACCTGTGTGTTTTTATCTGGAAGGTGCAGCATGAAGCCCAAGGCAGCTGCATGCTACAGTTTGGAGGGGACTCGTCTGGCGACATCCTTCTAGTGGAGGATCCTTCTGATCAGCACGAGTCCACTGGGCTCCAGCCCAGCCATGCCGAGGGGAAGTGGCTGCCCCACCATGCTGCCTCCCCCAGCCCTATCTGTGCACCCTGATCCGTGGTACCTGTGTCATGCTCGCCTGTCCCTGTCCCACAGATGGTCCTGGCTGCCGCACCTGTTTCCCCTGGGGGCGGCCGCTGGAAGAATGCTGGCTGCACATCCGATGCTGTTTGCTGTCCATCGGTTCTGATTTTTGGAGCATGCATTGACGGATATATGGCCCCTTCCACATACGACTTCAAATTCACACACGCGTTCACATACATGAAAACTTTTTTTAGTTTAAAGAAAGACTGATTCTAATGTCCAGCCTCTGCTTTCCTTCTGCTTCTTGCCTTTCCCTTCTTTAAGGTCCAAGGAGCCATGGGAAGACGGTTACCCAGAAATGGGTGTCCTTGGTCCCAGCCTGGCCTCCTACTGGGGCAGGCAGCTCTCAGAAGTGCATTGAGGCTGCAGAGGGGCCAGGCAGGAGTGTGGGAGGAAGCACTGGTCTAGCGCTTTTATTTGGGCTCCAGATAGAAAATGACTTCTCACTGTCTTTGCCCCATTTACCCTTGCCATTTCAGCATCTATTCAGTCCAAATGTGGCTGGCAATGGCTGCTGAGAAAATTATCCCCTCTTCGGAGCAATTAGGAGCCAGGCAGAAGGGCTGGTAATAACAGAGCAGAGATCTGCAGCCGGCAGAGATCCCGCCAAGACCCTCACGCCCCCAGGGTTCTGTGTTGAGTCGGCTTCCATCAATTCCACACCCGGAAGGGAAGAGCAGACCCGGGTTCATTTTTCTATTTCTGTTTGAGGCGCTTCCTTGCAGCTGCCGTGAACATTTCTTGCTGGGTTTGTCAGACTCTAGTTTGGATTGGCACAAAGTCAATGACCACTGGAAATTGTGGGTTTCTTGCACAGACATTTGTGGTGCTACCTAGAAATGCTCCAATTCCTGGACAAACAAGATAACTAGGCCAGGCTCTGTGGCTCACGCCTGTAACCCTAGCACTTTGGGAGACCGAGGTGGGTGGATCACCCAAGGTTAGGAGTTCGAGACCAGCCTGGCCAGCGTGGCGAAATCCCATCTCTACTAAAAATACAAAAATTAGCCGGGCACAGTGGCATGCGCCTGTAGTCCCAGTTCCTCAGGAGGCTGAGGCAGGAGAATCACTTGAACCCGGGATATAGAGGTTGCAGTCAGCCAAGATCGTGCCACTACACTCCAGCCTGGACAACAGAGCAAGACTCCATCTCAAGAAAAGAAAAAAAAAAATATAACTGGATGGCAACTGAGGTTTGAGTTGAGCATGATAGGCTGGGGAAAGAAAAGCAGCAGCACCGTCAAAAAAAGAACAGTATTGGTGTGAAACGCTTAGGGGCCGGGTCACGGGGACAGCTGGAGGTGCCTTCCTAAGACAGCACCCTCTCTGTGAGGCTGGTTGTAGTCTTTTTCACCAGGGAGACGACCCCACAAAGCTGGTAAACCAGGATGGCATTAGTTGCCTCTCCAAATCCCTGAAAGGTCTGTGTTACCTTCCAAAATCGTTAAAAACATATCTATGTCAGGGAAGTCGTACTTTGAGACCGGTTGTTGTAAAACGTGCAATTATGTTCATTGTCTTGCTGTTACCGCTTACATTGGCTGAAATTCTTTATTCAATTGCCTTAGCAACAATTTTTACAGAGCTTCTTTGAACTTGGAATAATGGATCTGGAGCGAAATTGTCCTCATTATAGTTATTCTACAAGCTTTCCCCCCAAGTGGTTTTAAGTGGCTAGGGCTGAAGATGAGAGCCCAGGCATGCACACAGCACGACGCTGAGCCCCTGCAGGAGAGACGGGCAGCCCGTCTTTCCATCACACTGCCCTTCCCCAGGAGGGAAGAGCGGGCTCTGCTCCTCCCCAAGGGCAGCTGGTTAATGAGACTGGACGCCAGGCCGCGTGGAGCCCACTGCTGGTGCCCGCCCTGCTGTATTCACACGGCTGCTGATCTCAGCCTCCCAAGCATCTTACATCTCACCCTGCCTCGTATTTTTATTTACTCTTGTAACTTCATGATGATGCTTATTAATTACAAATGTCAAACTGACATCAGCAATCTCCTACCGAATCAAAATAAGGGGTACTGATTTCTAAGAGCAGCCGCATTGGCCTCCAAGACATGGAAGGCAAATACCAGTGACAATCACACTAACACCCATGAGAAGGTGTCACACTGCCCCGAACTGAAGACAAGCCAGACGCACTCCAATGGGCCAGTGCTAAACTGGGGTCTGCCCACAACATGGAACGCGGCTCAGCCAGGAAAAGGTGCACACAGCCACTTGGATGGATCTCAAGGGAATGATGCCAGTTGAAAAAAGCCAATCTCAAGAGGTTACATACTGTGTAATCCCATTTATATAATATTCTTGAAATGACAGAATTGAAGAGAGAGAGAACAGATTCATGTTCACCAGGACAGGGTGCTGGAAATTGAGTTAGGGATGGGGTGTTGGAAATGGGTACAGGTAGGGGATGTGGTTATAAGAGGGAGCCTTGCGGTGATGGAATGTTCTAGACTGTGACTGTGGTTGTGGATTTAAGAGTCTACACAGGCAAGAACATTGTGCAGAACTAAGTACACATGCTCAAGTGAGTACAAGTGCATTAGGCTGTTCTTGCATTGCTATAAAGAACTATCCGACACTGGGTCATTTATAAGGCCAATTTCTAATTGGCTCACAGTTCTGCAGGCTGTATAAGCATGGCACTGACATCACTGGGCTTCTGGGGAGGCCTCAGGGGGCTTTCACTCAGGGTGGAAGGCGAAGCAGGAGCAGGCATATCACGTGATGAAGGGAGGCGTGCACACCCGTGTGTGTTGAGAGAGGAGATGCCTTCCACCCTCACACATGAACAACCAGATCTTGCAGGAATTCACTCACTATATCAAGGGTAGCACCAAGGGGGTGGCACTAAGCCATTTGTGAGAAACCTACCCCACGATCCAGTCACCTCCCACCAGGCCCCACTCCAACACTGAGGATACCAGTTCAACATGAGATTTGGCGGGGACAAATATCTAACCTACATCAGCAAGTACAGCTGGGGGATCTGGATCAGATGGGGGCTTGTTCACTGTCAATACCCTGGTTGTAAGACTGGGCCATAATTTTGCACGACATTCCCGGTGGGGGAGACTGGGTGGAGGTACACAGATCTCTCCATTGTCTTTCTTACGGCTGCATGGGACTCTCCTCTTATCTTCAAGAGAGTATCTGAGATGAAGCAGCGGCGCGAACCCAGAGGCGGTGAGGCTGGCGCCGTTCGGGCACAGCGCTGTCAGAAAGCAGGTTGGTGGTTTATTTGTGCCCTTTGACCCAGAGTCTCATTTCCAGGAATGGCTCTTAGGGACATAATGAAGATAAACATAAAAATAAGAGCATTTATTAAGTGCCAGGCGCCATTCTGGTGCTTTCCACGAACGAGGTCATCTAATCTCCATAGCACCCCCGGATTTATACCCAAACCAGTGCTCTGCACTGCCCTGCTGCAAGCAAAGACGCGCACTGAGCATGTTCCTCTGGATTATTCGCTGCGGAGAAATGGAATGAAGCTGAGTATCTCATAAACAATGAAGTGATTACATTTTAGTGAGCCTCCATGATGGAACTTTATAGCGGCTTTAGAATCATGTTTTTGAAGACAATTTAATGCTATATTGGAAACTGCTGCTGATGTAATGCTGAGTGAAAATGATCAGGATGCAAAATTGTGTAGAAGAAAGCCACACACACACACACTCCTAAATGCACACTTGCATGAGAACACCAGCAACCGTGGTGCTTCGGGGTTAACAGCAGTTTTCTCTGGAGTGGGGGATGAATTATTTTCTCCCTGATACTGTTCTGCATTTTTCAAAATTTCTGCACTGATTATGTGGGGTTTTTATAACCAATAAAAAAGTTCTCTAGCTCTGGAAGCTGAGCTTAGAAAATGATAACAGAATCAGCCTACGAGCATGCTGCACGGCGTTTACATAAAATTCTCGAGGGAGAAAAAAGGTCTTCACCATTTCTATTTGGAAGAACACTCTTTGGCATTAAGCCAAGCAGCTGAGAAAATTAAACGCCAGTTAACAGAGGACAGAAATCCGAATGTAAAGAGTGCGTGTCTGCGGGGTAGGAGAGGGGCTGGTGCAGGAGAGGGAGGTTCCTGGAGGAAATGGGGCAGTGGGAGGCAGCAGAGAGGACCTGGGGGAGGACGAACAGAATCCGGAGCAGAGGACAAGGCGGGGCCCCTCCTGGGAAGGGAAGGGGAGAGGCCTCCATGGCTCTGCACTGACCACAGGAGCGTAGGCGGAGCCATTTTACAAAGGCCAGGGGCTGGAGGGAGGGAGGAGAGGAGCAGCCCCCACCCTGTTCTTCCATCCTGAGAGTCACACGGAGTCCTGAGAAGAAGCCTTGTAGCCAGGCCTCACTCTCCAAGGGCCAGGACTCGGCGGAGTGTGAAAGAATTTCTCCCACCACTGTACCCCAGCCTGGACCACAGATGGAGACCCTGTCTCAAAAAAAAAAAATCTAAAGATCCAGCACTTCCTACTGGCCCTCAGATCCATGCATCTCCTACACTGTGGAAATGGAGTTTTCAGTGATGAGGAAGGGTATGGTGTCTGCGGGCTCCAGGAGAGTCCAGTGAGCCTGGGCAGGGGCCCCGCTTGAACCACTCAGACCACACCAGCAGGAGGCCAGCTGGGACTTGCTCCTGGTCGCCTGTGTTGCCTTGAGCAAGGTTTAGGGAGGGGGAATCTGTCAGCATGGATTCAGATTTCATTTCTTCGTTTCTATAAGTACCTCTGCTCTAACTCTTTTAGACACGAATTGCAAAGCAACACACTCATTGTGTAATAACCTAAATATCAACACGTTCAAGGACGACGCATTCTCTTTGGGGTCAGGTCCACTCAGTGTCCGTGAGGCCGTTCATGACCGCTGTCCTGAGACCTGAGTGTTTTGCAGATGTCCTGCAGGCCGGCGAGGCGCAGAGCAGCACTGCCCAGCCATCCGGGCTGGCCCACGTCTGCCGAGCGGTGCAGGCAGGACCCTCCTCACACAGCGAGGAGGGCGGTTCTGGATTTGGGGGCCACCATGACAAACTGAAGCAAAGTGATGCAGACACTAATGTGAGCCTATAGCTGTCACCTCGAACCCCCAAATCCAAATGCAGAACTTACACAAGAACCCTCTTGGTTCCCATTAATTATCTTCTTGGTGCCACAAATGCAAATTTATGAAATAATGGAAAGTATTATGGTTTGCTCAAGTGTTCATATATGCTTCATATGTTAGCATGGTGTTACAATTTTGTGAGGAAAAGGGTTCAGTTGCTAAAATTGTGCAAAGGGCTGCACTCGACTCATAGACCATCAGGGTGGAGGAGGCTGTGGGCCTGGAGGTGAGAACAGTCAAGCAGCAGACTGACTTCTGCTACCCAGTGCTCCTAGCTGGCTCTGTTGCACCTGGGCAGGCCTGGGGTTGGCTGGGCCAGTGCCATTTAGCTGTCTCTTATCTCCAGGATCGCCCTGGTCAGTTGTTGATGTTGTACACTGCTCTAGGTGCAAGAAAGGCAGAGGAGTAGGAAGAGAGGAGGTAGAGATGTGAGTTCAGCTCCAGTCCCTCCTCCTACCAGCTTGACCCAGGGAAGAGTTCTTAACTTCTCTGAGGCTCTGATTCTTTGGCTGCAAAGCGAGACAAATCCTACTTCACCCACGGGAATGTTAGGAGGATTCGTCATGCAGATAGAGGGCCTGCTACACATTACTTACTCAGTTAAGTGGCAGCCGTGATTACAGGAGGGGACCCTTGAAACTCATGGATCCTCCTCCTCCTCCTTTTCCCTTCAAAGGCTATTTCGCAAGCAAGTAGCACCAAGGCACGTGGCCTTAACTTCAACATGTCAGCATTTCTGGGTGTTTCAACAGAGTATGGGACAAAAGCCTGTCTTAACTCGGGGATGCCACCACACAGCAGGCTCTGATTGCTCTCACTGACCTACTGAGCCCTGCATTGATTAGCAGCCACATCCAACTGTATCCACAGTGTGATGGAAGCTGGAAGCCACATCAATACAAATACGTGCGCGTTAATAAGATCAACCACGTCGGATGAACAAAAAAACCAAACTCGACAGGTTAAACAATCCATTTGACCTCACTGTGGTTTAGGCCAGTTTTCTCGTTTTCTAAACACAGCAGGGCATCTTGGGAAGGGGACATCTTTGCAGGCAGGCCCCAGGTGGGATCCTCCACACCTCAGCACTGAGCTGGACCTGCCCTTTGGCATGCGTTCAGGGGGTGCTGGTGCCCAAGCTTGCTCCTGTGTGCACCGGGGTGGGCAAAATTCTGCGTTCCGTGGTTTTATGTTATGTGACTAATGATGCTCATGCCATAACCACAGCCACCAACAGGGACAGAGACCACACTCGGGCTGGAACCAGAGCCAAGCACCCTAAAAGTCCAGGGACTCTGGGTCCTCCAAAGGACCTCCTGAGCGCTGTTCATCTTCATTCCCACAGACGAGGACAGACAAGAGAGAGAAGAGCCCGGCCTGGCCTCGCTCCAGGCCCTCAGCTCCAGGAGTGCATGCACCTAAGTCAGACCTTCAGCCGTGGTCTGAACGAAGGTGAGGTGGGCTCACGGCCATAACGGGACGTGCAGCTTCTGTTTGCCTTGTTCTCAAATTACTGATATTTCTGAGTGCATACCCAGAATAAATATTGATTTAGGCTCCCCCAAAGGAAAATAAACCAATTCAAATTCCTTTTATTTTCTCTATCCTAGATTGTGAATCATTTTTAGAGCTTTTATAAGCTATTAAGCTTTTATATCGGCTTCTGTAAGATTTTGCTAGGCTTTGTCTGCCCTCAAGACAAACAAGCACATCTCAGCCAGGCTTGGAGATCTCTCTAGGGGAAGGAACAGACCAAACCGGCCCGCAGGACCAGCCAAACCCAACCCACTAGCAGATTCGCAAATTCCTATCTTTGAGGGAGTTAAAAGGTGAATTTTCTATTGCCTTTTTCAGCGCTTGATAATTACAAGTGTTTAATATTTTAAAAACCAGCTAAAAGAGGCCAAGCCCCAAATTCTACATTCTATTGTTTTTTCTTTTTACCCAAGAAATAAATATGCGTTCACTGAAGAAACATTGCAAGTTATCTACAAATCATCTGTCAATCAATCTATCAATCATCTATCCATCCATCCATCTGTGTATATCTGCAATTCACCTGCAATTTACCTCTAATTACAAATTATATATATACATTTGGACATATTGTTCATTTTGTTTGGTCTTTTGTTTTTAGAATACTTAATAATGCCACACTCAGAATGGATTACAGTTAACCGCCAGACAATCACTGCTTCTCTATTTGCTAAAATAAAATCTGTATTCAGCCTTATTTCCTTTTCCAGTTTAGGAGATATTTTTCAGGTCATTGCATTTGAAAAAGAATATACAACAACAGAAATTACCATGGATTCCCAAGTGCCAGAGGCATTTAAGACGTTATTTAAAAAACAAAAAAACAAAACAAAACAAAAAACCCCGCCTCTCTGTTATGGAAATGCTCAGACGTACACAAGAACTGGAGGAAAATGTCCTGAAGCCTCAGCTGCACACCCACAGCTTTAACACCTGTCCCCACGCCTCCCCTCCCGCTTGAACGGGACCCCAACCTCCCCAGCACAGGAGTTATCCTGAAGCTCCTCTCAGGTGTCATGCTAGTCTGTCCGCACCGTTTCCGCGCGGTTCTCTGGAGTAGAACACTTCCTTTGTGGTTAAGAGAACCACAATGTAATTAATACACGGAGAAAAAATTAACAACAGTCTCACATCATCTCTCAGCTTGTCATACATCTGTATCTCTAAGTCATGGTTTAAGGATCAAAGATAACATGTGTTCAGGAATACATGGCAAGAAAAGGGATGGGAAGTATAACTAGAAAAAGACCTCAGGAGACACCAAGCAAATGCAGGGTGTGGGCTGTGCTAGGATCTTGACTTGAAAACGAATGCATCTGTGTGTGTCTGTGTGAATATGTGTGAGTGTATGTGTGAGTGCATGTGTATATGTGTGTGTCAGAGTGTATGTGCATATGAATGTGAGTGTATGTGTGTGAATGTGTGTACGTGTGAATGTGTGAGAGCATGTGTGTGAATGTGCATGAGTGTATAAGGTGTGAATGTGATAGTGTAAGTGTGTGAGTGTGTGAATGTGATAGTGTGTGTGAATGTGTGTGAGTGCATGTGTGTGTATGTGGTGTGAATGTGTGAGAGCATGTGTGACTGTGTTAGTGTGTGAGTGCCTGTGTATGTGTGCAAGTGTATGTGTGTGTGAATGTGTGTATATGTGTGAATGTATGTCTATGTGCAAAAGTGTGTATGTGTGAGTGTGAATTGTGTGAATGTGTGTGTGAATGTAAGTGTACGTGAATGTGTGTGTATGTGTGTGTGAATGTGTGTGTTGAATGTATGTGTGTGTGCAAAACTGTGTAAGTCTATGTGTGAGAATGTGTAAGTGTATGGGTGTAAATGTAAGTGTATATGTGATTGTGTTTGTGAATGTGTGTGTGAATAAGTGTGTGTGTGAATGTGTGTAGGTGTGAATGTGTGTGAATGTATATGTGTGTGAATGTAAGTGTATGTGTGTGAGAGTGTGTGTGAATGTAAGTGTGTGAACATGTATAAGTGTATGTGTGAATGTGTGTGTGAATGTGTGTGTGTTAATGTGTGTGAATATGTGTGAGTGTGTGTGGGTGTGAATGTGTAAGTATATGTGAGGGTGTGAACGTGTAATTGTATGTGTGAGTGTGTTTGGGTGTGAATGTGTGTGAATGTGTACGTGTATGTGTGTGGGGGTGTGAATGTGTATGTGTGAAGGTAAGTGTATGTGTGAATGTGTGTGTCTAAGTGTGTGTGTGCTTGTGTGAATGTGTGTATGTGTGTGAGTGTGAATGTGTGAGTGTGAATGTGTGTGTCCGTGTGAGTGTATATGTGTGTGTGAGTGTGAATGTGTGTGTCTGTGTGAGTGCATCTGTGTGTGAGTGTATATGTGTGTGTGAGTGTGAATGTGTGAGTGTGTCTGAGTGTGAATGTGTGTGTCTGTGTGAGTGTGTCTCTGTGTGTGAGTGTGAATGAGTGTGTCTGTGTGTGCGAGTGTGTGTGTGTGTGCATGAATGTGATACATGGTCCTTTCCTTTTATTGCCATGCATCTGTTGAAGCACCCACATTATCTTGGATCCTTAAAGCACATCTTCAAGGTGATGCTGGCGTGCCCACCTGGGGCCAGGGCCAGCCTCTCCCTGGAAGGCACGGTCACACTGGGCTGTGTGTGCAGGCTCCCAGGCTCGGTTCCAGCTCTGTCCCTCGTTATCCGTGACTGTGGGCAAGTTCCTGAACCTCTTCATTCCGTGCTGAGCAGCAGCAGGGAGAGGATACCAGGAGCCTCTATGAGACACTCAGCTATCTGGGATGTGGCGAGCACTTACATCTGCTGGGCAGATCCTAGTCCCATGTCACATGTGGAAACTGAGGCCCGAGAACGTACAGGCAGCATGTGCCATTGCTGGGTTCCAACCTCGGTCTGCTGATTCCAGGGCCCCAGATGAGCCGCCAAGTGGGGTGCAGGTCATCATTCTGACGCCAAGTCTCTGAAGCATGCCACGGCCTCCCAAGATTCATCGCTTAACTAACGTCCCTTCTCTGGGGCCCGGCACACAGGAACCTTCAACAAATGTCTGTTAAGTGGAAGGATTTGAGAGGCACATTTGTCTAACATGGCATGAGTTAATCCAATTCAAATGTGGAGAGAAACTCAGTGGGAAGTGGAGAGATACCTAAGCCCCCACAGGCAGGGGAGGCAGGGACGTCCACAACACACAGAAAGGTGGTGTCATGCGGCTGCAACTCCCAAACTGCGGGCAGCCACCAGCACTGGAGGAGGCAAGGCAGGGAATCTCCCCGGGAGCCTCTAGAGGGAGCGGGGCCCTGCCCACACCTGGATTTCAGCCCAGCGATTCAGATTTTGGACTCCATCCTCCAGAACTGTGAGATAATCCCTTTCTGTTGTTTCAAGCTGTGGCATTTATGGCCATTTGCTACAGCGGCCCTGGCCTCTGTTCTAAGAGGGGTGGAATCTTTTTCGCAGGCAGTGGGAGTCCTTGATGCCGGGTGAGCCTCAGCGTGTGTATGTGATTGGGAGGACACTTTAGGAGGGGATGGTGAAGGAGACATTAACGAGGGGAGACAGTGAGGGCTCAGCAGCTGGCCAGAGGCTGCAGAGGGAGTTGATGTGACCCGCGCGGGAGGTGGGAGGGTGGCGGGAGCGGCTCTGATAATCCATGGGGAATTCCTCTGCCGATGGAGGATGTTCATGCACAGGACACGGCTATCCAGACCGTCTGAACAGCCCTCCCATTCACACTCAGAGCTGCCTGGCCGCACGGTGAGATTTCAGCGCCCATTTCCCCTGCGCCGGCATCTGCACGGATTCCGGGCCTCCGCACAGAGTCCATTTGTCATGGTGGCTCTGCTCATCACTCTTGTCAGTTTTCTGGGTAGCTTCACTTTTGTTTTCCTCACTGCTAGTGTCTGAGGCCAATCTCCACCGTTATAAATAATGGATCACAGGGGACTGAAAATGCAAAAATCGACGAACCAGAAGAACAAGAAGTGTGCTGAGATGGAGCTCTGGGCACAGGACTCTCACGGGGCATTTCTGAAGGCCTCTCGCCGGTTGCAATCTGCTTGACTCCTGGACACCCGGTTCAAGCAAGAGGCAACTCTGGCTGCATGAACATGACCCTTCCGCCACCCCCTCTCTGGGGCCTCACCCTTGTCTTAATAATTCATGCTCACTTCTCCCAGGGCCTCGGTCTGTCTCTACCGTATCAGGACTCCGAGTGACAGCTAACGTGACCCTTCCCTGGAATCCGGGCACCCTGGACCCTGGGCATGGCAGGAATGGGGAGGGTGGGGTAGGAGGTGCTCGGGGGACCCAGGCGGCAGCCCCTCTGGAGGATCACTGGGAGAGAGGACCTTCTTTCAGCACGCAGCCCCTTTGAGCCCAGTGTCAAGGCAGTATGTGAGAATGGTGTGGCTGGGCATGGGTGAAAAGATATAGAGGAAACCATGGGAAAGGGAGAACCCAGCCAGGAGGCAGGGGAAGGCAGACGAGAGTGGAATCCTTTTTGTGCATCCCTCTCCCCAACTTCGACCCTGAGAACTTGGATGTCTTAAGCCGGCATCGTCCATTCCATCATCATCATTTCCAAGTGGGAACGGGATAAGGGAGGGGAGATTCCACTAGAACGGCAGTGGGGAAAGGGCGGTTCATCGTGCAGAAACACATGTCCTGTGCTGGTTCCCTTGAGAAGGGCCAAGGTAGTCCCAGTCAGGACTGCAGGGGTCCTGACCAAACAGCAGAGGGTCTGGAGGAGGGCACTTGCCACAGGGTTCTAGGGAAGGGGTGCCTGCCACCCTTTCAAGAAGGCCCAGCAAGGCTGTTAGAATAAAGGTAATGTCTGGTTCTTGCAAGATGCCTGTTGTGATCCCAACTTGCATAAAACCCAAAAACCTGCGACTACCATGAGCGGAGGCAGCCTGAGACCATCTGAGAAGCAGGCCGAGCGTTTTCATTCTTCCTGGTTCATTTTCCCTCCATCCTCACCACTCTCTTCCTTTGTTTCAAGAGAACAAAACAAACATACCGGGCAGGCAACTGGGAGGGAGCGGCGTGTTTCTATTCAAAACTCTTTTTCATGCCACCTGCCAAATAGAATTCTAAATCCCCCTTTAAAAAAAACTGTGCCCCATCCATGAAGTAGTTTAAGAACTGTGGCCACATCAGCAACCTCCTCCCTGGTCTGCACTTGCTGGGGTATGTCTCCCTTTTGAAAATCAGTATATTGTCTCTCTGTTTTCTATGGATTTGGTGTCTGAATGGATAGGCTTATGGGCTACTAGAAGTTTCAGCAGAGTCATCCAACTTCCTCATTGTGATCTCCAACCAACCACCTCCAACTGGTCATGTGGTTGGTCAGGCTGCAAAGCATGCTGGGGTTGTTTGCTGTTTCGCCAGGAAGGCCCTTCACCCCTGGCTGGAGGACAAAGAAGCAAAGTCTGTGTACAGGGAGTGAATGGGCAGATGGGACCAGGCGCCTCAACATCCTGGGGGTGGCGGGGGAGTGGGGACAGCCTGGAGCCCAGGAGGGCGAGTTGGTCGTCACCAGGTGGAAGACCTTGGTGCCGCCTTTCAACCTTCTGGGCTGCGATGCTCTCCTTGGTGACCCAATGTCGTTCTGGGTCCCTCCTGCTTTCCCACATTAGGGTTCCAAAGGCCAGAAGATGGGGAAGGGTGATGGACATTCCCACTTCCCAAAGGGGGTGCTATGGACTGAACTGTCTCCCCTCAAAATTCATGTTGTAGTCCTGAGCCCCAGCACTTCACAATATGACCTTATTTGGAGACCAGGCCTTTCAAACGAGATGTCCTTGTAAAAAGAGGAGCTGAGGACACAGACACGCAGAGGCTCGGCCCTGCATGGACATGGGGAGGAGGCGCCAGCCCAGGAGAGGCCTCAGGAACCAGCCCTGCTGCAGCCTGACCTGGGAACTCGGCCTTCAGACGGCGAGGGCCTTGGTGTCTGCTGTGGAGGCCGCCGGGCCTGTGGTCCTTTGTGACGCCGGATGCACATGGGGGAGTGCAGCCCTCACAAAGCAGAGACGGAGCTGCGGGTGGGTCCTCAGCACCTTCAGGACCTGCTCTGCACTCCTGCTGGGTCCCAGCTGCTGAGTCAGATGGGCTCATCCAGAAACAAGCCAGCTGCCCTCCCTCCTTCCCCGTAGCCTCACACTTGGGAGGCGGGGAGACTTCAGAAGTGCTTTGGTGCCAGCCCTGCCACTGGCAGCTCCAGCTGAGATCCTCCTGGACAAGGAGAACCCAAGTCCAAGGACAGCAAGAAAGGCCTTCTGGAGCTGATGGCCACGCCCTTCCTGCTGCAGCCACGCCCTTTCTTGATGACCACGCCCACTGAGCAGATGACCACGCCCTCAGCTATGACCACGCCTACTTCCTGATGGCCACGCCCCCACCTCAGGGCTGCTTTCCGCTTTGATAAAAAACATCTTTTTAGATGTCAGGGCCAGAAGGCCCTTGGGGAAGGTGAGCCTGTTCTACAGGGCCCCAGGACGGCAGCATTTCCTGTGCTCAGGACTCCCTTCTCACCTTTCATACCGCCTCCCCAACTGACTACTGCGGGGCCTCCCTGAGCAGAGGTGCCCAGGGCGGCATCAGGAGCTTGAGGCATAGACTGCGGAGCGACGCGGGAGAAGCTTCATCCCTGGCCCAGCCGAGCAACGTCCTCTCACGGGTGAGCTGCATGCATCCAGTTCATTATTCAACAACTGTTACTGGTTCCCGCTTCGGGCCAGTCTCTGGGCAGGGGCAGAGTTGGAAGGTGAGTGACTTGATCCTGGGCTCCAGGGGTGCCTGGTGAGGAGTTATTACAGTGCAGAGAGGCACCTGCACGCGATACACCGGGCTTCCTAGCAGAGGGGACATTCATCGAGGGCCGGCAGGGGCAGGGAAGGCCGGGAGCTGTTGGAGCAGAGCAAGGTCGGGGGTGGCTACCAAGGCTGGAGCCACGTGTCCAGGTCCCGACACTGCTGGCCTTTGGGATCCCAGGTGACAGGATCACAGGGTCCCTGTGGGCGTTGATGAGCTCCCTTGGGCAGGGTGTAGCCAGGGGTCGCTGGGTGGGGGAGGAGGAACAGAGGGCAGGTTGAAGGGTCTTCTAAGAGCCAATCAGTCCCTCAGAGGGCCAGAATGAGGGTCGACAAGGCGACTCCCTGAGTGTCCTGGGGCTGCTATAACAAAGACCACAAACTGAGTGACATCAAACCACAGAGGTTTATCTCTCATGGTTCTGGAGGCCTGAAGCCTGAGCTCGAGGCGTGGGTGGGGCTGGCTCCTTCCCAGGACCCCAGGGAGGAGCCTTGCCTCTCTCAGCTTCTAGGGGCTGCCCGCAGTGCCTGGCTTGTACACACATCACTTTGGTCTCTGACTCTGTCTTTACATGGCCTGATTCTGTCTCCACGTCTTCCGTTCTCATTTCTGTGGACAAATGAGTGTCCACATTTCCCTCTCCTTAGAAGGATGGCAGGCACATGGGCTTGAGACCCACCCCAATGCAGTTCGACCTGTCTTGATGTGACTATGTCTGCAAAGACCCTATTTCCAACAGGACGTTCCAGGTACCAGAGGTTAGGACAGGAATCCATTTTTTTGGGAGACACAATTCGACTCGCAGCAGTGACCAGTAGGGGACGAACAGAGGTCAGTGGCAGGATGTGGTGACAGTGCAGGCAGCCGGAAGTGGAGAGGAACCTGAGGCTCTCGCAAGGCCGACGCGGCCGTGTGTACCCAAATAGGAGACATCAGATAAGAGGTGGTGAGTGGAGTTGGTGATGGGGGGCTACAGAAGCCCTGGGGCTTCCATTCGGATGGGAATGGAACCCCCTCCCTCCCTTCCTTTCCCTCCTCTTTCCTTTCCTTTTGATTGCCTTGGAATTTCATTAGAAAATGAAGCATGGTTTTCCTGCCAGAAAAGAAACGTCTCTGAGTGCTGGCACCGGGACCTCGCGCTGGTCCAGTTGGCTCCAGGCCTGCTTTGGTGGCCAGGGTCACCTTTACGCCCTTCCTGCCTTGTGTCCATGCAGAGGCCAGCCCGGAAGGCAGGCGGAACCCCGCGCTGGCCTCCTGCCTCATCTACTGCAAGTGTCTCCCTGGATCTGGGCTCCTCCTCAATGCAGCGGCACCGTCAGGGGTGGGTGCCACTGTGATGTGTCATCACCTGCAGGTGGCATGTCCCTGTGCCAAGCTGAGAATGGCACTTTGTGACCAGCGTGCCCCGTGTCATCAGTCCTGTGTCGTGCTGCGAGGTGAGGCACCATTGCCCAGTGAGCCGAACACAAAGACTCCCTCTCGGCCTCGCTATTTTTAGTTTGATGCCTTGGACTCACAGCAGTTGGCCGGAGTCACTAAACCTCCAGCTTTCTCTTCCAGAAGCCAAGCCTGGCGTTCCGAGGGGCAGGTGGGAGCTGGAGACGCGTCCAGAAGCCCCTTTGGCATCTGGACCCGACTCGGCCCCGGGTCATTCTCTGGGGGCTCCCTGATCCATCGTCTGAGGACACGCAGTGGACTCACCACAGGGACTGAGGCGGAATCAGAAACTCCAGACCCCAGCAAGGACCTGGAGCATCCTGGGTGGCCTGGCATCCAGCTGATGACCTCGGCCATCAACACCTGGGAGACTCCAGAGTCCTGGATGCTGAGAGGCCTGGGCTTTGGGGAAAGGCCTGGGAGGGGTGGTGCTGGGCAGATGGCTACCTGGAATAAATAGGATGGGGCCTGGCAGGCTTCAGTGGGGCCTCAGCGTGCAGTGTAACACAGGGCTGAGGGACATGGCGCAGGCTGGTCACACGGTGCTGGTCTCAGCCTGGCATGAAGATATGTTACTGCAGGTGACGGCACATCACGGTGGCACCCCGCCCCCAAGAGTCGGGCTGGGTGACAGGAGAGGGTGGGAAGATGGAGGGCACTGCCAGGCCTGTCTGCTGTGGGCTCAGCCCATACCCTCCAAGCTCAGTCACTTCAGACCTCATCAAATCGGGCAATAAGATCAGGGGCTTCACCCTTTGGGCACCCATAGGAGGCGAGCCCCGCTGTGACTCCGCAAAGAAGGCGCCTTCTGCCCTCCCTCCGAGCTGTGTTGCCGCCTGCCTCGTCCCCTCTCAACCTGAAACCCCCGGGGGCTCTGCTGACTGCTCTGTCATCTTCCTACTGTGCGTGTGTGTGGTGTATGTGCATGTGTGTGATGTGTGTGGTGTGTGTATTTGTGTGATATGCATGTGTGGTGCATGTGCATCTGTGTGATATGTGTATTTGTGTGATATGCATGTGTGGTGAGTGTGTGCATGTGAGTGGCGTGTGTGCATGTGTGTGACGTGCGAGTGTGGTGATTGTGATGTGCGTGTGTGTGGTGTGTGTGCAGATGTGTGACGTGCGAGTGTGGTGTTTGTGATGTGCGTGTGTGTGGTGTGTGTGCATGTGTGCGACGTGCGAGTGTGGTGTTTGTGATGTGTGTGTGGTGTGTGTGCATGTGTGTGATGTGCGTGTGTGGTGCTTGTGATGTGCCTGTGTGGTTTGTGATGTGTGTGGTGGGTGTGTGCATGTGTGTGATGTGTGTGGTGTGTTCTTGTGTGTGATGTGCATGGTGTGTGCATGTGTGTGATGTGTGTGTACGTGGCATGTGCATATATGTGATGTGCGTGTTTGTAGTGTGTATTATTGTGTGTGATGTGTGTGGTGTGTGCGTGTGTAATGTGTGTGTGCTTGGTGTGTGTATGTGTGATGTGTTTGTGGTGTATGTGCATGTGTGGTGTGTATGGTGGGTGTGTACATGTGTATCATGTGTGTGCATAGTGTGTGGTGTGTGTTCTTGTGTGTGATGTGCGTGGTGTTTGCATGCGTGTGATGTGTGTGCATTGTGTGTGATGTGTGTACATGTGTGTGATGTGTGTGTGCATGGTGTGTGGTGTGTGTTCTTGTGTGTGATGTGCGTGGTGTATGCATGTGCGTGATGTGTGTGTGCATTGTGTGTGATGTGCATGCTGTGTGCATGCGTGTGATGTGTGTGCACTGTATGTGTGGTGGGTGTGTGCATGTATATGTGTGTGTGTACCATAGAGCTCCATCCCTCTGCAACAGTGGGAGGGGACATGGAAGGCATCTATCTTCCCTTCCTTCAGTGAGGAAACAGGTAGGGGAGCATGGATGGGAGCTAACCTGGGAAGCAGAGCTGCGCGGTGAGCTGGCCCTTCATGCATGCCCGGACACAGCCCGTGCTGGGGACGATGGTGGGAGGCACAGGGGCCACTTGACAACCTGGGAGTGTGGGGCCTGGGTCTCTCTCCACCAGGCACTGAGATTAGACTGCCTTAAATCCATGACATGAATAAATAAATAATAAACAAACAAATACAAATGGTAACATTTATATAGCATTTACCAAGTGCCAGTGTGTTCTGGCATTTGACACGTATTGGCCCACTTAATCTTCCAAAAACTTCCCCCCACTGCACAGACAGAGACACTGAGGCACAGAGAGGGTGAGTGACTTGCCCCGGGGAGGTCACACAGCTGCTGGGCTCAAGGGCAAACAAATGACAAATCAGCCCCGTCTGCGCTCTCCACCAGGGCTGGGAGCTGAGCTCCGTGGCGCGGAACCTGGCGCATCTGTCTTCCCCGGGCAGCCCCCTCCCCTTCTGCTTCCACACATCACAGGCTACACCACCGGACATGCACACAGCTTCACAGAGCAGCACAGCCATGACTCAAGACGTGGAGAGGGCTTCGGGAACTCGGTTTTTCAGAAGACGCAACAATAAACCCATCGCAACAGGCCAGCCCTTTGCAAACTGAGGAACTAAGAATGAAAATGACTGAGGCTTAAAAATATCAGGCAGTTTCATCGATTCGTTCGTTTTAAATGGAAACACAAAATGTGGCCCCTCCACACAATGGAATCTCGCTCAGCCTTAAAAAGGCAGGAAATTCGGACACGCGCTACAACATGGATGCATCTGAGGACACAATCCGAATGACCGAGGCCAGGCACAGAAGGGCCATCCTGTCTGACTCCACTTCTCTGAGGTCCCCGCACTCGTCAGGTTCAGGGAGACAGAAAGCGAATGAGCAGCACAGGTCAGGGGTGGGGGAGGGGATGGGGAAGGAGTGCTTATTGTTTCTGTATTTTACCACAATTTAAAGTTAAAAAAAAAAAAAAAACAGGCAGACGGTCTAAAGCAAACGGAATAAAACGTTGTGTCTCTTCTTTTAGTTGTTTCTAGACCGAGTTTTCAGGGGTACTGGGCCAGTGCTCCCATTGCGTGACCAGCTTTTGGATTCAGGAAGATGTGGTCAGGGTGAGGGGGAGACAGGCGGTCAGGGATGGGGTCAAGACAAATAAGTTGCACCCTCAAGTGAAAATATTTCTTTCTGAGCTTGAAAATGTCGGGAGCCACCCCGGGCAGTTGAGTGCACTGGGCATCCCTGGTGCCCACGGCATGACTGTGCCCATGGTGCCAGGAATATAGGCACACACTCCTCCAACTCCTGCAGATGGACCCTTGCTTGTGCTCTCCCTTCCTTCCTTCCTTCCTTCCTTCCTTCCTTCCTTCCTTCCTTCCTTCCTTCCTTCCCTCCCTCCCTCCCTCCCTCCTTCCTTCCTTCCCTTCTTTCTTTCTCTCTTTCTCCTTTCCATTTTAATCTTTTTTTTTTTTTTTATTTCAATAGTGTTTGGGGAGCAGGTGGTGTCTGGTTACATGGGTAAGCTCTTTAGTGGTAACTTCTGAGATTCTGGTGCACTGTCACCCGAGCAGTGTACACTGTACCCAGAGCGTGGTCTTTCATCCCCCACCCTGTGCACTTTCTTAGAACACTTTCTTCTCAAAAAGATTTGACCCCTGGAAATGCAGGCACCCAACTGGCCTTGGTCTCAACCTCCATAAGCCAGGCACTGACTTGCAAACTGCCTTCTCTGTGAGCCGTCCCTGCGGGCCCTGCACCTGCTCCTGGAAGCTGGAGGGATCCTGTGCTCAGGGTGGGTTTGTCTGGGGAGAAAGCCAAGGAGTGCAGACACGCTTTGTCTGGGACAGGCCAAGCTGGCGGGCTGTGCCGTCTGGTCTCTGGGGGCTCTCTGGGCCCTTCTTGCCCAAGACCTTTTGAAATTTCCCAGGAATGCGGCTTGCTGGGTCACCTGTGCCCAGGGAAGCAGGTGATTGGGTGGGAGAGGGTTCAGGGTTGCCCACCACCCCATGGGAAGCAAGCCCAGGACCGGGCTGCTGGGCCAGCCTCTCAGGAAATCCTGGCCCTCTGGGGCCCGGTCCCTGGCTCCTCCCTGCCCGGCTTGTGCCCCAAGGTGTCCTGGTTGCTGCACTGAGATCAGCAGCCCGGCATGTCCCCGTTTCATCTCTCATTTGCATGTCAGTTCATCTGAGGCGTCTGACGGGGACAGCGTGCCCTTCCTCTGCGCTAGATTTACCTCCCTGACAACCAGAGCTGTCTTTTGCCCATTTCTGAGGCTAGACAGCCCCTCCACCCACACTGAGCTCGGAGCGGCTGGCTTGAAGATGAAGGTGCAGGCTGTGGGACCCCAGGCTCCTGGGGCCCGTGGCTCTGGCTCCCTCTTCATGGTTGCCTGTGGTTCCAGCTCACAGTGGACTCGGGGAGTGACAAGACAAGTGACAGGAAGGTGCTGCCACTGCTGCTTGCAGAGTCTTCCGGGCTGATGGGTCCAGGGTGACAGAAGTGTCATGGGGGATGTGCTGTGCCCAGGCCTGAGGACCAGGCCTGAGCCTCCCCACGTGCCCTGGCCTGCTCTGGAAACTTCACCCCATTCCTCAGCGTGGCCTGCACAGCGAGCCTCCACTTCCCTGGGGAGAAAGTGACTTTGCCCAGGCCTCCCGGCTGGCAAGTGGCAAAGGCGGATGAGGCGAAGCTGTCCGTCTCAGCACCATGTCCCCACTGCTCCATGGGACCAGCCCTCCTGGATTCCCGGATTGGGCGGCATCGATTTAGCCTGAGAGGTTTCCAGGTCATTCACAGAAATTCCTGATGGCGTCAGGTGAGCTTCTGGCTTCCAGCTGTCCCCTCCTGGGCCTCTGGACGATGGAAATGTCTGGCTAAAGGGGAGTTCAGGCCACACCAATGGGAAGGAGTGGGGAGGCCAGCAGCTCCCTAACTTCTCGGTGCCCTTGGGTTAAAACTGGGAAGGGCCCAGTTTCCAGGGCCCTCTCTGAGACAGCACCTGCCGTAGCTCTCAGGTGGTCAGGCACCTCGTGGCTGGTTGCTGGTTGACAAAGGAACCGAAAACGGAGGGTTCCTATTACTTTTCACAGCCTGGCTTCAATTCAGGCAGACAGGGGAGTCGTCCCCAGCCAGGGGTCAGGACAGCAACAAGGCCGGCAACGTCCATTGGTCCCTGTCCCCCACCACCGCCACCCCCTCCATTCATACACTGGAAACCCCAAAAGGGTGCGAGTGACCCCCTTCCTTCAGCAGCTTTTCTTGGTTCAATGAACTTACAGTACCATTTTTATACCAATTTAAAGATCAAAAGTTATAAACAGGTAACAGGCAGACAGATGATAGGCTGGAAGTGGAGAGGATGGCGAGGAGAGCCGCTGTCCACCTGGGAAGAAGGGCGTAGACAGTGATGCTGGAGTAGAGAAACCCGGAGAGGGGTCAGTGCGGCCAGGGGACGCGGCCCTGCACCAGTGAGCAGAGATGCTGTGGCCACAGGAGAGAGCGCTGCGTGTGTGGGCTGAGCAGGCCATGCCTTCTAAAATGAAAGGAGGTTTGCATTTGACCACGTCAGGGGGCAGGAGAGGGGAAAGGCACACAGGAGCCGCGTGGGGCTTAAGGCCCCACCGTGCTGACCACACCAGACAAGGTTGGGGCAGTGCACTCTCCTCTCCCCTGAGGAGCTGGGAAACACCAGCTCATGCTCGTACCAAAGCAAGAAATGAAGGCAGAGGGGCCTGAACAGGACGGGTCAGTAGAAACAGGCAGCATGGAGTGACATTCCCCTGGGCCAGGACCAGAGACCACTCCAGCAGGGTGTGGAGACCTGGACTCCAAGTGCAGCGGGGAGGACCTGAGCCAAAAAGGGACAGCTCTGGGGCCCACAGACGCTGGCCTTGGGTCCCAGGACCAGGCTGGTGAAAGCATCATGAGAAGGCCTGGGCAGGCCCCACTAGCTGCCCAGGGCACGGAGCCCTGGGCTCCCGCAGGTGAAGGGGGCAGGCATAGATGGGGCGGAGGCAGGCGTAGGTGTGGCGTAGCCACGATGGGTGGCAAACTATTAAGAACTGGGAGCCAGCTTCTGCGGACGCTTGAACACTTTCTAGCATTGCTCCTCCCTTTGGGCTGTGCGCATTCGCTGCCCTGGTTTAGAGTAGAAACAGCCCCGCAAACTCAAGCAGCGGCCGATGCATTCAAACCTGGGTTCCAGCTGCAGAGCAAGGCCAGGAGCAGAACACCACAGGCCAGAGGTGCCAGGGAGGCCGTGCAGAGTGCGAGTGTCCCGAGGAGGCCGCCGGGCCAGGGCAGTGGCACCCACAGAGGCTCGGGAGCATTCAGTCTCGCACAGATGTGGCTCCTTGCTACACCCACAGCCAGGCCTAGGGGTCCCAAAGGCCTCTCTCTTCCCCACTCAGAAGATTGGCAAACCCAAGCCTGGGTGTACCACCAGGTGGGACCCCCACCAGCTCCCCAGTGCTGAGTGCATTGTCCCTGTCGACCCATGGGCAGCTCAGCTGAGCAAACCCTTTCTCCATAGGCAAGAGAAAGGAGCAGGTGCAGCAGCCAGGGTTCCCCAGGGTAGGGGAAGCTGAGGAAAGGAAAAGACAAACCCTCTGGGGAAAGACGAAGCTTCAGCTCCTAGAGGACACAGTCTCTCCGAAGCAAAGACCTCAGCACTCTAGGTTTGGGGACCTGGGCTCCCACCTCTCCCATTCTTCAACAGCCCACCTGAGGGTCTGGACACGGGGTGAGGGGCGAGAGGAGGGCTTCACCTGGTGCTGGGGAAGTGCCAAGTCCTGATCTGTGCACCTGGCAAGCCAAGGAACAGACAGGGACAGGCCTGTGCAGATGCTGCTGGCTGGGTGGAGGCTGTCCCCAGGCCCTTCAGCAGCTTCTCACCAGGCCATCCTCCTGGCCACCGGTTCTGCACAAAGGGCTCCTTCCCCACAAAGCCCACAAAGCTGATCATCAGGAAAAAAAAAAAAAAAAAAAAAAAAAACCTGTTCATCAGGCCCCATACGGGATTGACCCACCCAGCCTGCAACATCTGCTGCTGTTTATCATTTGTGGTTTCCTTCCCATTCCCATTCACTCTGGACCCCAGCACTCGGCACATAGTAGATGCTCAATAAACACGGTGGTTCATTGACCAGGCAATCTGCCTTATCCCATTTAATTCTTAGCACAGCAACACAGGGGCACAGAGTGAAGTAGCTGAGCCAAGGTTCTTGAGATGGGAAGGGAGCACTGAAACTGGAGCCTCAGTTGGACTCCAGGGCATGGAGTCCTGCTTTCCTGTAGGGCTCAGGAGGCACCCGCCGACTCACTTCACACCCCCAGCTTTCTCTGCACGACCTCTGAAGGAAAAGCCCCCAGGAAGGAAGACAGAATCCCCCAAATTCCTGCTGCTGTGTCTCACTGCGTAACTCTGGTGATGTGACACCTGTGTGTGTCTGGACTTTTCTTCATATAAATAAAGCATTGACCTGGCTGCCAAGTGGCGGCAGCGGCTCCTCCGAATCGTCAGGGATGTCTGCAGAGTTACCTGCACAGGTAAGGCCAAGCCAGGAGACACCGGTATTTGCCACCCGGCGCCTCCCTCAGACAACTTCAGATCGTCAAAGTGGAGCTTTGCCAGAGCAGAGAACTCAGCAGAACCCCCGGTTTCGAATGTTCCCTCCTTTCTCCCCATCTCTGCAGTCTCAGGGGGAACCTGAGAGGGCCAGGGGGTCAGGTAACCAGAGGGACAAAGAGCAGAGATAATGAAGGAGCCGGCGTGCCTATCACCAGGACTCATGGCCAGGTGGTGTGGAAGAACACGGTGACAGAAAGCAATACATCCCTCATCTCCGGCCCCCAGGGGCCCCCAGGGCCCCCTCCTAGGAAGCAATACGGGTTTGTTTCCACCACCTTTGATGGAGAGGAGATGGCACGGATCGCAGGGAGACAGATTCACGCTGGAAATTCCAGGATTTACCCAGTGCCTGGTACTTTAAGAGAAGGAATGGCGGCTGATGGCAGCGGCGCTGAAAGTGCTCTCAGCTGAGCCTGGTGCAACCCACCCGTGACAGCGCTGCTGGGTGTGCAGCCTGGGAGGCGAGCGAGAAGTTATCATGCTTTGCCTGGCACATGCTTGGGCAAACGATTCAGCTTCAACCAGGGCTCACAGTCCAGCTAGGAGCTGCCAGCGGGGTTCACAGCAAGGGGCAGAGGGCGGGGGCAGCTCAGGAGCAAGCAACAGACCTCCTGGAGACGGGGGGCCGGCGGGCGGGGGGAGTTGGAGACCAGTCTGGCGCCTCCCTGTTTGCCCGGGAAAGGACATTTATGGAAGGAACTGAGGGGAGAATAATGCTCATCGTGTTCTGCAGCGTTCCAGGCAGTGTTTACGTTCATTCGTTCCCTTCTCATTCCAGTCTATAAAGTAGATTTTATGATGCCTTCTTTAGAGACGAGGATGCCAGCTGGGAGAGCCAAGGGGCTTGCTCGTGGTTACAGGAAGTGGTGGAGCTGGTGGTCAGTCCGCCTCTCCCCCTTACAGGTGCCGCATGCCATGTCTCCCCCAGGGCCCCCCTGCAGGCTGCTTTCCTGGAGATCACCCCAACCTCAGCGTGTCCACTGTGAAAAGCTATCCTGCCCACAGTAACAGCCTGGCCTGCCACGCCCAACGTCCTCCTCCCACCCCTCCTGAAGCTATCCTCCACTTTTCACCTGCTTCCAAGAGAGCTGCTCCCGGGACACCTTTGGGAAGTTCTTAGGATGGACCTGCTTACTGTAGATCTGGTGATGACTCACTTTAAAAAGATTTCTTTTTTTAAAGGCAGGTCTTTGATACATTCTCATCTATTGGGCAGAAAAAGTGTGTGTGCATGTGCCTATGTGGTGTGCATGTCTGTGTGCTCGTGTGCACGTGTGTGTATGCATTTGTGTGCGTGTGTGTGAGTGGATGTGTGAGCACTGGAGCATGTGTGTGGATGTGTGTGAGTGTGCATGCTGGAGCAGTGACATATTCAAGGGAGGGCCACTCCTTCCTTTGGGGAGAAAGGAGGCTGTTACAGTCCCATGCAATTGCAGACTCCTGGTCCTGGAGTCAGAGACCTGGGTCTAGTTGTGCGTCTGCCCCTGCCCAGCTGCCCCGCACTGATGAAATACCGGGGTGACCACCTGTCCTTGAGGATGCTTCCTCCTCCCGGTTATCTGAGTCTCTCAAAGCCGGCTACAGTAGAGGAGGGCTGTACTTTCCATTTCACGGGGATCAAGCTGGGCACAGGGTGAGGGCGGCTTGTTGACTTAAATCTACTGATTCAGCCGGCTAAGGGCACATCTGGGAACAGAAGAGACTCAAGCCTGGCCGACACCTGCTCTGTGCCGGGGTATCTCCCCCTGGCCTCCTTCAGTGGGGTACTCCGTGGGCAGAAAGGTGAGAAGCAGCTGCACGGGCTTCCTGAAACGGCCAGCTGAGGTTTGAGGGATTTCCTCACAATGGCTTTTCCCTGGGGACTTTAGGGGGAGCTCATGAGAGCCCCTTCCAAGCCGGCGCGCTCATTGTCCCTCTCCGCCCGTCAGAGGGGGCCACGAACAAAGGGGGTCTATTCTGAACCCCTCTCCCGTGTAACTCAAGTCCGCTAGAAACACTGGACATTCGAGGGACTTCCTATCTCCGCACAGGAGGGGACAGCCGGACCCGCTGCCCCCCAGGCTCTCCGCGGCGACCCGGAGGTGCAGCGGCCCGGAGTCCCCCTCTGTAGTCGGAGCTACCCACCTGCGAGGGAGCAGCTCCCCGCTGCCGGCGCCCCCCGCACCTGCCCCCGCGCGACAGGAAGCGGCTGCTGCTCGCCCCCTCCGCGGACCACGACCCAAGGGCTGCCCGGCGGGCCGATCCACCGGAAATTAAAGGCTTCATGTGCCAGCCCTTGAATGTAAAAACTCAGCCTAATCAGATCTTTAAAAAGAAAAGCTCTGCCTATGAAATGGAAACACTAGCCCGC
This sequence comes from Macaca mulatta, assembly GCF_049350105.2. Classification (NCBI taxonomy): domain Eukaryota; kingdom Metazoa; phylum Chordata; class Mammalia; order Primates; family Cercopithecidae; genus Macaca; species Macaca mulatta. The sequence continues at coordinate 4,825,270 of NC_133408.1, forward strand.
CCCCCCCAACCCCCAGGCGAGTCGCCCCTTTCCCCGGGGAGCCGGCGCGTGGGGACCCCCGCCCCCGACCAGAGCTGGCGGAGCGCACGGAGGCCGCAGCCAGAACCCGCAGACGCACGGACAGTCCCGCCCCGCCGCGCCCGGCCCCGGCGCTGTTCCCCGGGGGGAGGAGGGGGTGTCTGGGTGGGGGAGGGGGCTACCTTCTGAATGCGTCCATCGATGTCCAGGTAGATGGCCTTGGGCCGGTAGCTGGAGGAGCCGGATCCCATCCTGCGCCCGGCGGCTGCACTTGGACTTTTTACTGTACTTTCCCGACGCCAGCCGCCGCGGGAGGCGGGGGAGGGGAGCAGGGGAGGGGGCGGGAGGGGGCGGGCGGGGGGCGGCCCGCGGCGCTCAGCCAACCAGAGCCGCGCCGCCACCGGGCCCGGGACGCCCGGGAGCCGCCGCCGCGCGCCGCAGGGTCTCCTCCTCCGCTCGGCTCGCGCTCGGGCTCGGGCTCCGGCTCCGGCTCGCGCGCTCCTCCTCCCGGCCGCCCGCCCCTCCCCCCTCCCCCCTTCCCCCTCCCTCCCCAGTCTCTCCTCTCTCCCCTCCTCTTCACTCCCTTCACCTCCCTTCCCCCTCTTTCTTCTTCCCTTGACTCCAGCCCCCTGTCGGCCGCCTATCTCCCGATGCCCCTGGATAGCTGTGCAGAGCCCTGAGCGACCCCTTCGGCCCGGAGCCGTCGGCTCCCCACGCGGTCCGTCACTCCTAAGCCAGCGCTGGGCTGAGCGAGGCAGCGGCGCTGTGGACCCCGCAGCCCCGCCGGGAAAACTCCCCTCGCTCCTCTGTCCTCGCTGCGACCGCCACCCTCATTTCATTTGAATAGAAAACGGGAAAAGTTCCTTCTTGTTCACCCACTGCTTTCCCAAGCCTCCTCCAGCTGCGCCCAGAGCTGAAATGGCGATTTTATTTCTGTCCTGTATGGGGCCGGACCGAGGATTACCCCGCCACAAGCTATCTGCTGGGTTCTGCATGTTCGTCCCCTACCCCCTTGTGTGAATTGCTACAGGGAGTGTGGGAAAGGCGGGAGGGAAAGGGGGCTATGGGCATCCTCTGGACCCGCAGAGCGCAGAAGGGGCTGCCTTGGCCGCCCCCAGTTCTCCTGGGCTCCTCCAGTGGGAATGGGGTTGGTGGCTGGGGGAGGAGGCTCAGATGCCGTGGTCCTGGCCCTGGGTGTATGTCGCCTTTGGAAGCAAGTATCAAAGCCAGCCGGAGCATGTGCTATTGTTTCGTTGGAAGTGAGTTCCAAGCCACCGCTTTCCATCTGTTGAGTGTCTGAGTGCTGCTTGTTGAGAGAGTCTGGTGCACACAGGCTCCTCCTTCCCGCTGGGGCCTGCTGGAGCCGGCCAGCCAGTGCCAGGGCCAGTGGTCACTTCCTCTCCCTTCCCTGGCCAGCCTGGTCTCCACCTGGTGGATGGTCACAGGCTTTACAGACACCCCAGGGCCACCTGGAGCCCTGGTGGCAGCTGGGATCCTGCGGAAGGTGAGGGCTCCCTGCCTGTCCGTGGGAGTGGCATCGTCCTGTGAGGTAAGTGGTTGCCCTCAGCCTTTGGCCAGTCCATCCTGTGTCACTTTATGTCTCCCACCTGCTTTCATGGCGGGGGGCGTGCTCCCAAAGAACAACAGCTTGGAACTCGATAGCCTGGCACCCCCTGCCCACAGCTCCAGTGGAGTCTGTGTGAGAGCTTGGGCACCATGAGCTGTGCTTTTCAAGTGACAGGGGTGAGAAGGGGACAGCCTGGAGGCCTTTGGGGTGGGGGGGCCCAGCTGGGTGGTTACAGTGGGACACCTGACTCGCCATGGGGATACTGTGTCCCGAGCTCATTGAAGTGAGCACTATTACTAGTAGTTCAATTTGTTGTCAAATGTTCCGGCGCTATTTGGGCTAATCCAGAGACTGTGCTGTTGGGGCCGCGTGTGCCGCCTGGCATGGAGTTCTTATCAGCAGATGGCTCGTTGGCTTGCCACTTAGTTATTCTCCATCCCTTATTGTCATCTGGCCTAGTCTTCTGTAACCATTTCCTCCAAGAGCCCCAGAAGGACGAGTGGCCACCCATGGGGGGTGGTTCTGCAGGGCAGTTCCCCGGTCTCAGAAGACTCTGTGTGCATCCAGCGCCAGTGCAGGCTGGCCCTAACACTGCCTGACTGATTCTGTGCTCAGAAGAATAATCGCATCTATCATTATTTTGCACTCTTAGGAGCTGGACTGGACTGCTGTATAGAAACTGGATCGATGGGGCTGCAGCAGCTGCCCAGAGAGGAACCCTTTCCTCTCCCAGATCCCCATGGAGCAGTGCGGTCTTCCGTTCATCAACAATCTCATTCCTGTGTGTTGGGTGCTGTTCTGGGCGCTGGGGATTCAGTAGTGAACAGAATAAGCAGAGATCCCTGGCCAGAGAAGCTGGCATTCTCTGGGGGAGACAGACACGATAGTATAAATAAATAGAATGTGTAGAGTGTTGCATAAAAATTAGGGCAAAGAAGAAAAATCCACAGTGAGACCCTATCTCTAAAAAAGAAAAATCCTGTGGGGAAGGGGAGATAGAACGTGCAGTGTGAAGGAGTTGGAATTTTAGAGAAAGTGGCCAGGCAAAAGGTCACGTAGGAGGAAGGACCTCATGGGCATTAGGAGCAAGAAGCCTGTGTGTGTCAGAGGGAGGGACCTCTGGCACAGAAGCCGCCTCATGCAGGAGGCTGCGTGGCCAGAGTGGAGGGAGGGAGTGGGCTCTGGGGTACCGGAGTGGGCTGTGAGGTCAGAGAGGTGACGGGGCAACCCCACGTGGTCACATGAATGGCCTGAGCTCACTCTTCCTCCACTGCATGCCTTGCGGAAGGCAGCGCAGAGGGCTGTGGTCTGACGCGAGTTTTCACAGGCTCCTCTTGGCTGCTGGAGGAGGGTGCATGGAGGGGGCCGGGCAGGGAGGCCAGTGAGCAGCAGCTGCAGCCAGCTTTGCAAAGTGTGATAGGGCTTGAACCACGGTCAGGTGTGTTGGGGTCCTTCAGCGAAGCAGATCAGTAGTGAGGAGTTGGCTCACATGAGGACGGAGGCTGAGAAGTCCTGCCAGCTGCCGCCTGCAAGCCGGAGCCCCGGGAAAGCTGGTGGTATGGCTCCGGTGTGAGCCTGAGGGCCTGACACCCAAGGAGCTGACGGTGGGCACCCAGTCCCAGGGCAGAAGGCCAGTGTCCCAGCCGGGAGCTGACAGTGGGCACCCAGTCCTAGGGCAGAAGGCCAGTGTCCCAGCCAGGAGCTGACGGTGGGGACCCAGTCCCAGGGCAGGAGAAGGCCAGTGTCCCAGCCGGGAGCTGACGGTGGGCACCCAGTCCCAGGGCAGGAGAAGGCCAGCGTCCCAGCCGGGAGCTGACGGTGGGGACCCAGTCCCAGGGCAGGAGAAGGCCAGCGTCCCAGCCGGGAGCTGATGGTGTTGACCCAGTCCCAGGGCAGGAGAAGGCCAGCGTCCCAGCCGGGAGCTGATGGTGTTGACCCAGTCCCAGGGCAGAAGGCCAGTGTCCCAGCCGGGAGCTGATGGTGGGGACCCAGTCCCAGGGCAGGAGAAGGCCAGTGTCCCAGCCGGGAGCTGACGGTGGGCACCCAGTCCCAGGGCAGGAGAAGGCCAGTGTCCCAGCTGGGAGCTGACGGTGGGCACCCAGTCCCAGGGCAGGAGAAGGCCAGTGTCCCAGCCGGGAGCTGATGGTGGGGACCCAGTCCCAGGGCAGGAGAAGGCCAATGTCCCAGCCCAAGCAGGCAGGCAGGAAGAAAGAGGCAATTCCTCCTTCTCCTGCCTACTTGTTCTCTTCAGGCCTTCGAGGGGTTACATGATCCCATGCACACGGGGAGGCACCTGCTCGCCACAGTCCACCACTGCAAATGCTGGTCTCATCCAGAGGCACCTCACAGACTCCCCCAAAGACAGCACGTCCCCAGCTATTGGGTGTCCTGGGCTGGCCAGGTGGACACACAGACCTCACCTGTGCAGGTGGTGAGGAATAGTTGACTCTGCATCCAAGTTGGAGGTTGTGGGGTCTTCATTTGTGCCTGTTTCCTAGGCGGACGTTGTGCCTCTTCTCTGCCCTCCTTCCCCCGGCTCTGCCTGCAGTCATGTTCCTTGGTCCTGGACAGCCTTGGTGGGGAAGTTTCCAGAAGTGGCGCCTGCTCCATGCACCCCACATCAGCCCCAGGGGCTCCTGGTATCCTAAACCTGCATCCCTGCTCTTGGCCCGGCTGCCAGGAATGCTGCCAATGTCAGTTCCTCTGAATCAAGGTAAAAATGAAGGAAACCTCCTGCCTCTGCCAGGCAGGCCACGGACCAGGCTGGGGACCCTGGGTGGGGACCAGGCCAGGGACCAGGCTGGGGACCCTGGGGGACCCTGGGTGGGGACCAGACCCGGGATAAGGCTGGGGACCCTGAGTGGGGATGAGGCTGGGGACCAGGCTGGGGACCATGGATGTGGTCGAATACCTCCTCAGCTCAGGCCTTGGTTCTTTGGGGAATGTGGTGACTGAGTTCACATATGCACGAGCGACGTTTCCAATTGTCTGAAAACTTCAGACAGAGTGTGAGATTCTGCCCGTGTGGGAGAAGGAGGCTGGAGATGGAGGAGATTCTGGAGGTGCCAAGCCCCAGGGCTCCCAAGAGCCAAGTGGGTCCAGCCTCTGCCTCCATCCTCTGCCCAGACTGCATCTTCTTCTGGTACCTTCCAGGGTGCACGCAGGCTCATTCCTGCATGCAGAGCTCTTTAATTCCCAAAAAAATCACACCAAAGGGGAGTTTCAAATTAGGGCATCAGAGCCAAATTGAAAATCAGAGGAGCTGAGCCCGGAAGAAGGGCCAAGACCACAGAGTGAGGAGCTGGTTGCTGGTCTCCAGGTGCCAGGCCAGCTTGCTGTCTCCAGCAAGAAAGGGCCAAGCAAAGCCACATGAGGAGAAGAGAAGGGTCTGGCCTGTCCTTGAAGAGTGAGCACCCTCCCATGAGATTGGAATCCTGGGAAGCAAAGTCCGAGCACCCCGGAAAAGTCTAAAGGGGGTTCCCAGAGGCAGAAGAAGTTGTCCAGGCGGTGTGTCCTACCACAGCCAGCAGCTCCCAGCAGCCATTGGCCATGATCAGAGCCATGGTCAGTGGCAGCTACTGAACCAGTGCCCGTGGGCGTCATCTGCCTTTTCTCTCTTGGGTCTAACCAGCATTTCTCGTAACTATTCTGAAAAGACTCCAGTCACTTCCTCCACCACCTCTTCCGAGCTGGGGATGGTACACGGGGTTGGGGAAAAATCAATTCATCAAACAAGCAAAATGTATTCAGCACCTGCTTGCTGTAGACCAGGCACCGGGCAGGGCTTGTGAAAAGGAGTTTAAGCCCTCTGGACCCTGGAAACCTTATGGGAGAGAATTAAAATAAATCAGAGGGGCAGAGGTAAGAGCTTTACCTTCTGAAATGTGCACCACTGAACACCAAGAGGAATCAGCCTGTCTTGTGCGTGTATAATGCACCTGCCACGATGAGCTCTCCAGGATGACCACTGGGCGGGATGCACCAAGAATCAGAGGAAGGGGGTGACTTTGACCTGAAGAAGCTGTCATTCTCTGGGGAGACAGACAAGATGGGATCAATAAACAGACAGGCAGATGGTCTGCCCTTGACCTTCGTGTGAAAGAAGACGCTGGCACAAAGATCTCACTTCTGTGTCCGTCCTAGTAGTATTTGATTTACATACTCTCCACCTGTTTCTTTTTATGGTCTTGGTAATTGCTAAATTATTACTAGCTGTAAATATTTCAAACAATGTAGTAGAAAAGGCAAAGTCCCTCTTCTAGTAGAGAAAATGGAGGCCGGGTGCGGTGGCTCACGCCTGTAATCCCAACATTTTGGGAGGCCGAGGCGGGCGGATCATGAGGTCAAGAGATTGAGACCATCCTGGTCAACATGGTGAAACCCCATCTCTACTCAAAATACAAAAATTAGCTGGGTGTGGTGGCATGCATCTGTAGTCCCAGCTACTCGAGAGGCTGAGGCAGGAGAATCGCTTGAACCCGGGAGGCAGAGGTTGCAGTGAGCCAAGATCGTGCCATTGCACTCCAGCCTGGGCAGCAAGAGTGAAACTCCATCTCAAAAAAAAAAAAAAAGAAAAAGAAAATGGAGACCCATCCCTTCTTACCATGGACCAGCAGGTCCCTGATGCCCGTGTGCTTCTGACTCCTGGCCAGCTTCTGGTGTTATGGGCGTTTGGATTTTCCCAATATGTTGTTGTTGTAAACAGTGTGAACAAACACCCACATCCATATCCTTTGTTGGTTGTGTTGCTGCTCTTTGGAGTTGATTTTTGGAAGTAAGATATATGGGTAAAAGTTTTTTTGTTTTTAAGACGGAGTCTCACTCTGTTGCCCAGGTTGAAGTGCAATGGCACCATCTTGGCTCACTGCAACCCTCACCTCCCGGGTTCAAGTGATTCTCCTGCCTCAGCCTCCCGAGTAGCTGGGATTATAGGTATCTGCCACCATGCCCGGCTAATTTATGTATTTTTAGTAGGGACGGAGTTTCATCATGTTGTTCAGGCTGGTCTTGAACTCTTGACCTCAGGTGATCCTCCTGCTTGGCCTCCCAAAGTGCTGGGAGTGGCGTGAGCCACTGCGCCTGGCCAAAAGTGTGTTTTTTACACCTTTGTGTGCTGGTAAAAGCATATTTACATTTTTTTTTATTTTGCCAAATTGCCCTCCAAATTGGTTAGACCAATTTATTATACTCCCACGATCATAACACGAGAGGATCCTTTCACCACACTTTCAACAAAATAAGAGAGACTTAGTCTTGTTTATTTTTTCCAGTGTAGGGAGGGAAGGATCTTGTTTTGATTTTCATTTCTGTGTTTATAAGCGAGACAAGATGTTGCTTGTGTCTATTACCCGCTGCCTCAACAGTGAGTTTGTATTCTTTGCCCTTTTTTCCATTTTAACATCTTCTTATTGATTTTTACAAGCTCCTTCTATGTAAAGGATAGTAACCCATTGGCTGTTATGTATTTTGCAACTCTTTTCTCCAAGTCTGTGGCTTGTCTTTTAACTTTCCTCATGTAAGTAATCAAAACTGTGCCACTTTTCCTGTAGGTATTCTGGGTTTCTCGTCAGCCCAGAAAGGAGGCATCATTTATAATAGAAAATTAAAATGAAAAGAATAAGAAAGAAGTGACCTAGATTTCCCCAGGTTGGGAAAGGACACTGTGGCATGCTGACAGAGGGGAGCACTGAGGACGGTGACTACGACGAGGGGGCAGAGGCCGAGGGAGAGGTTTCTGCCACGTCTGGTGACTGCAGAGACGGCAGGGGCGTTTGCACGCTAGCCGCCTGTCCATGTGCACCCACGGCCCACTTGTTGAGCGCATGCCACCTGCTGGGCCTGGCCATCCACCCGCGCACAGAGCCTCCCCGCTCACCGAGCTTGCACACCAGCGTCAGGCTTTGTGAAATCCAGCAGAGCTGAAACGATTTGGGATATGAAGTGTTTAGAGTGGTGGGATCCTAGGCTTTAAAAAAAAATTTATTTCCAAAAAATTTGAGCGGTGAGGTTATTTTTACCACAAACTGAGAGAAAGGGGAAGTGAAAGGGATAGAAAATTAGCCAGGACGAAGCAGCATCCTCCGTTTCTCAGAAGTGGCTGGATAGGAAAGAACAGATCCGTGTAGATGCGAAGTGGTGCTCTGGCCTTCTGGGGCTGGGCAAGTACTTGTCATTTTGCGGTTGTGGTGTGGAGTTGTGGCGCTTCATGAGGGGGCATTTGCTGGCCGCTCTGACTCCCTGCTTGTGGACAGCAAGTGCCTCTGTGGGAAGCTGGTGGGTCAGGGCCACCTTGCCTTCTCTTTTGGTGCATTTTGGTGGCCTCTGGGTCTCTGGCTTCCCCCTCCCTCTCCATCCTTTCCTCCTGCACTTCCTCAGGGATCTTTCTCTTGTGCTCATCCGTCCCTGTCATGTCCCTGCTTGGCCTCATTGGGGACTAGCCTCCCAGGGTGGCACATGTGGGCTTCTCATGGCCTCTGGGATGGTCCGCCTGGACTTCCCATGCACCCCCCAGGGTGGCCTGCCTGGGCTTCCTGTGGCCCCCCCCAGGGTGGCATGCCTGGGCTTCTTCAGGACCCCTGGGGGGGGGTGGCACACCTGGATTTCCCTGGTCCCCTGGGGTAGCATGTCTGGGCTTCCTATGGCCCCCAGGGTGGCCTGCCTGGGCTTTTTCAGGACCCCTGGGTGGGTGGCATGCCTGCCTCTGTTGTCTGGTCCCTGTAGCTTTTGTCCCCACTCCTGAAGGCACCAGATACTCTGCTGTCACTTTCCTGACTTTGCACATTGTCTCACTGGAGAAGAATGTCCCTCCGTTTCTCCACCCCTTGGTCACCTTATTCTTTAAGATTTGTTACGGTGTCATCTACACGGTCACGTCTTCCTTGAATCCCTGGATCCCTGGAGCAGACCCAGGAGCTCCTCCCCAGGTCCTTGAGACCCCCAGCATGCCTCGGTGGTGCCTGCTGTGTGGCCCTGGACAGCCTGTGTCTCCTCCCCAAGCCGCAGATTTTTCATTTATCAAATGAGGATGACAACGAGCAGCCTGAAAGCTGGGGATTAACTGGGAGGATGGGAGTGTGCCTGCAAATCCCTCAGCCTGGGGCCTCCCAGGAGGCTGCCGTACAGCTGTCCCCAAGGCTTGCACCCTGTGCGCTGCAACAATGCTGGTCCTCCCCACTCTATAATGAACTTGCTGGGGATAAGGACTGAGGGAGGCTCCTGGGGGCCTCTCTGGCAGGGGCAGGCCCCACACCTGGAGCAGAGTGGACAGGCAGTGTTCCATCAGTGAGTGACTTTATGCAACCCTGCTCCTTCTGTACAAAGCTCATCTGTCTCTGACTTCATTAATATTAAAAACAATACTAAAAGCCAACTCTGCACCCCTCACCCCCTTGGGCTAAAACAGCTTTCCTGAACTGGAGAGGTGCTGCCTCATGCAGACCCCAGGAGGCCTCTGTCCCCAGCCACGGGCCTGTGACTCTCTTGTCGCCTATGCCCACTGGAGCTGGGGCCCCAGACGCACGAGACGCGCACACGGCGGCCACAGGCCCCAAAGGCAGTTGCTGGGCTCTGCTGTAGCACGTGACCTTCTCGGCATGAGCTGGGGATGGCGCGGCTGGGAAGATAACCTTGTTTTGGTCACGAGGTTCTGCCATCAGCAGGGCCATCTGAGCCAGACTGCTCTGTGTGCCAGGACGGTCTCTAAGGTGGGAGTGCCCCCTGTCCCCTTTGCACAGCTTAACGTCTCTTCACGAGGAGCGTGGCCCACCTGCAACTCATCTCCCACCTTCTTTCTCATTCAGATTTCTGGAGCACTGACTGGTTTTCAGTTCACACTTCTTTCCAGTGACCTGGGCTGTTCTCTGGGCCAGCCCACTCCTTATGAGCCAGTGTCTGAGTGTGACTGACAGGCACCCTGGGTGGGGCTTTGAGGCCCTTCAGGTGCAATAGGACCCTACCTCTCGAGCTCGTTGTGGTTTATAGGGCTGCATTTTTTGTGGGAAGACCAAGGAACGATGTGTGGGGAACTGGAAGAGGGTCCGAGCAGGCCAGGCTGGGGCGAGCTGGGGGCCTGGATGCTTCGGCCACAGTAGCCTGGAGGTCAATCCTTAGCCCCCCGCAGGCACTCTCAGCTCGCCAGCCAGCTGGCGTTTCTGTAAGAATCTCATTTCCTCCAGCCACAGAAAGCTCCTTGGTGGTAAATGGCTGGGCCTTTCTGTGTGGACCTCTCAGGCCAGCCCCAGCTGGGAGAGCGGTGGGCGTCTGAGTCTCTCTTTTCAACATTCCCGGCCTCCGGGAGCTTCCCAAGGTGACCATGTGAGCAGCTGCAGATTCTAAGCGAGGGTCAAGGCTGATCCAAGAAGCCAAATGACCCCTCTGCTCAGGCCTGACTCCAAACTGAGTCAGCCATCAAAAGTGCAAGAAACTGCAAACTGATGATGTCATTTCCAGAAATAGGACTTGGAATCCTAATTGTCCTCAGACCTGAGCTCCATTGTCCCTAACAGCATAGACCCATAGGTCCTGTCATCCCACTCTGTAGCAAGCTGTGTAAAGAAGAGGGCTGCGTCCTGCTTATTTTGAGTGACTTGCACAGTACTTGTCACATTCCTTTAGAAATAGACTGAATGCTAGTTTTAGGCGCAAGAGCTTGTATTTATTTTAGTGAAAAACTGTGGCCATGCTTTTTCAGATTAATTTCTTTCTTTCTTCTTTTTTTTTGAGACCGAGTCTCGCACTGTAGCCCAGCCTGGAGTGCAGTGGCACGATCTCAGCTCACTGCAACCTCCACCTCTAAGGTCCTTCCTCAGCAATTCTCCTGCCTCAGCCTCTGGAGTAGCTGGGATTACAGGCACACGCCACCATGGCCAGCTAATTTTTGTATCTTTAGTAGAGATGGGATTTCACCATGTTGGCCAGGCTGGTCTTCAACTCCTGACCTTGTGATCTGCCCACCTTGGCCTCTCAAAGTGCTGGGATTACAGGAATGAGCCACCACACTCAGCCTCTGATTAATTTCTTAAGGACTGCCTGCTCCCATGAGCAGGAAGCCACCTGCTGGAGGCCCTCTCACTCCTACCTGTCCGAAACACCAGGTGTTTGCTCAGGTCAGAGGGAGTCTCTGACCCCTTCACGCAGGGAGAGCACAGGGCTCCTGCCAGCCCATTTCTTCTATTGTTTCCTGAAAACACAAGCAAACAGACCCAAAGCGCCCCCCCCAAGCGTGTGTAAGATAATATTTCGCAGATTGCAGGATGATAGAAAACTGAACTCTTGGCTGGGCTCAGTGGCTCACGCCTGTAATCCCAGCACTTTGGGAGGCCAAGGTGGGTGGATCACCTGAGGTCAGGAGTTCGAGACCAGCCTGGCCAACATGATGAGACCCCCCCCCGTCTCTACTAAAAATACAAAAATTAGCTGGACATGGTGGTGCACGCCTGTAATCACAGCTGCATGGGAGGCTGAGGCAGGAGAATTGCTTGAACCTGGGAGGCAGAGGTTGCAGTGAGCTGAGATCACACCATTGCACTCCAGCCTGGGCTACAGGGTAAGACTCTGTCTAAAAAAAAAAGAAAACCAAGTTCTTAACAGGTAGGAAAATTCTGTTCCTTTATTTTTCTTAGCAGTGGAGCCCTTACTGGCATTTTCTTATTTGAGTAATTTGGGTCTGAGAGCCCCGTGGAGTGAGGAACACAAAGTGCCTTCACCTGGACACGGCTTTAGGGCGCAGGGTCTCTGGCGGCCCAGCTGCGGGCGCCTCCCCTCAGAAGGGTCCCTCTCTGAGGTTGCTGCTGCCTGGGAATGGCTGTTGTCATGATGCCCAGCCTTGAGGGACCATTTCCTTCCTCTTCCTCTGTTCTCTCATTCCCTTTGGATTTGCTTTCTAAGCACCGTCTAACCTGCGGCCTGCGCGGTCATGTGCCTTCCCCTCCTCTGGTGTGCTCGGGGTGGGACAGGGGGCTCTGGAGTTCGGTCCTGGATGCTCCAGTCCTCGGGGGCAGGCCCATTCTCACCACCACCTCGACACTCTTAAATGAGGGAAAACACTTTTCTGGACCAGTTTAGACCAGGAGAGGCTGCACTGTTTCTGAATCGTCTATTGGAAAATTATGTGAGGTGGGAGACAGGGAAATCTCAAGGATTTGCCAAGGTGAGAAAGCATGAGGAGGAGACGACCTGTGCCTGGCCAGGACTCCACCAAGGTCAAGCTGAGTGAGGGGTCTTCCAGCCCTTGGGCCCCACCCAGATTCAGACAATAGCAAAAACATTCGGTGAGTCTGGATCAGGGTGAGGCATTGGCTCAGAAGCTGGGAGTCGGGAGCAGGAGTTGGGGCTACACGCGGCCGGGCCTTAGCTCTGAGGAGCTTAGTGGCAGACAGAGGAGAGAGGTATGTAAATGAGAGAAAATACCCTAGCCTCCGGCCCCCTAAACCTGCACAGCCACAGGACATGACGAATGCTATCTCCAGAAGAGGTGTGCAGAAAGCTCCATCAGGGACTTATATTTTGCCAGGAAGACAGCCTTGGAAGGGTGCTCATTCTGTGCCCACAGGGCAGCCCAGTGCACACTTTGGCTGTGGGGTGAGCAGGACTCATGAAGGCTGCAAGGAAGGACACGGGGAGGGCACTCCAGGTCTCTGCAATTCTTCTCAGAGATTTCAGATGCCTCCGGCGGATCCTGCTCCCAACAGCCAGATGCCTGATGTGGAATTACCTCCAGAAATGAGGACTTTTATTTCTGGAGTCATCCAGAACTACCAACCTGGGACTTATATTTTGGTGGGGAGATAGACCATAAACAACTGATAGATGTCTAATGTCACAGCAGAGATAAGAGCTCTAAAGGAAAAAAACAAAGCAGAGAAAGGGGATAGAGAATTCCTGGAGCTGCTAGTTTAGATATTGTGGTCAGGGCACGCATTGTGGAGATGACATTTGAGCAGAGAGGTGAATCAAGTGAATGAGGAGGAGACTCTGGAAGGGAAGGCCAGAGGCAGCGGGCGCTGGGCAGGGAGATGGTGGAGAGGAGCAGCCAGGGACCACAGTGGGTCAGTTTTCTCCGGATTGGGGTTCTGTTCTAGGCATGACAGAAGCCACTGGAGGAGGCAAAGGCAGGGAGTGAGTGGAGCCGACTTAGATGCAGGTGCACAGAGAGGTCTGTGGGGTGGCTGCGCCAGCCGGCTCTGGGGTCTGAATCCAGGTCTTACCTGCTGGGGACACTGGATACACCCCTTAGTCTTCCTGTGCCTTGGTTTTATTCTCTGTAAAATGGAGCAGTAGGGCCCTAGCAGGGACAATCTGGTATAAAGTGTGGATAGCATTTCGCCACCCAACTGATGCTGTTATCCTGCCTTTGCTCTCTCCTCCCCTGCCGCCTTTCCTGCTTTCTAATGTATGAATAGAATCCGGGCTGCTTTGCGGTGGCCCTGTGAGGTCCACATTCTGTGTAACAAGCACTAGATCACTGTTGCCATGGCAGTTGCAATTTCTTTCCCCCTCAGGAGCGTAGGTTTACGAATTGCTGAAGAGGCCCCTTTAGAGTGAGTTGAGCACTCTAGAGAAAATTTCTGCTCCCTATCAGGGGAATTGCAATCATTTCTGGAGGTAATTCCATGTCAGGCATCTGGCTGTTGGGAGGAGGATCCGCCGGGGGCAGCTGAAATCTCTGAGAAGAATTGCAGAGGCCTGGAGTGCCCTCCCCACCGTGTCTTTCCTTGCAGCCTTCATGAGTCCTGCTCACCCCACAGCCAAAGTGTGCACTGGGCTGCCCTGTGGGCACAGAATAAGCACCCTTCCAAGGCTGTCTTCCTGGCAACCACAGTCTACATTTATTTGACATTTGTTCGGGCGTAGCTCTGTGACTGTGCTTCTGAAACACCTCTGGGGGATCGTGGCTATTGCTGCTTTCATGTAAAGGTACTGCTCACTCCCTTTCAAAGCACAGTGGTAGGAGCAAATCTAATAGCCCACCAGCAAAACGTTAGGCAAGCTGGTCCTCAACCATCCTAATAAACAAAGAACAAGGAGCTTTGGCCACTGCGTACAAGGACGGCCGGTACTTCAGAAACAAACAGATTTGAGCTTTTCACCGATGAGATGCCCAATGCAGATTTCAGTTCGTGATTGGATGACGCCATATGCGGTTCTCTGAAGCTTTGTTCTTGTTCTTTTTCTTTCTAAAACACAGGACTCGCAAACCTTGCTCGGATCTCAGGTGTGTGAGAATGCTTTCAGCTACAGAAGAAGGAAGCTCGGGTCAAATACACTTAAGCAAAGGCAATGTTTTGACTCATAACTAAATAGTCCGGAGATAGATCTGGCTTTAGATGCAAGTAGAATCAGGGCCTCAATTTTCCTGTCTCTCCTCCCCTCCCCCAAAGACCTTCCCCTCGGTATGGCCAGTATCGAGGTTGTCTGGCTGCCCAGAGCTCACACCCTGCCAGCCTCGTAACCTTGGTAGAGAGAGAGAAACTTCCAGAAAACTTGATGAGAAATGTTCTGGAGAGAACCCCGAGGGCTGAGCTGGGCCCCCCGTGAGCCATTTCAGCGCGGAGCCTGGGTGCCCTGACTGCTATGCTGGGGTCCCTTCTAAGCAGTAATACCCAGAAGTCGCAGGTTTAATTCGCTAGTTATGTTTTTAAAATCAAATTTTTTTATTTTAGAACTATTTTAGATCTACAAAAAACTTGCAAGGATAGTACACGGAGTTCCCATAGTCCCCACCCCAGTTTTACCACCTTTCTTCAGGAGGGTACACCTGTTAAAATGAATGAACCAATACTGATACTTTATTATTAACTAAAGTCCATGTTTATTCAGATTTCCTTGTTTGTTAAAAATGTCCTTTCTCTGTCCCAGGATCCTGTCCAGGATCCCACATGACATTTAGTCATCCCGTCTCCTTAGGCTCCCTTTGGCTGTGACGATTTCCTGGCCTTTCCTTCTTTTTGATGATCTTGACCGTGTTGAGGAAGCCCTAGTTGGGTATTTTGTAGACTGTTCCTTAGTTAGTATTTTCCTGATGTTTTTCTCACGGTTAGACTGGGGTTAAGGGTGTTTGAGGGGGAAGACTACAAAGGTGCAGGGCCATTGTGGCCAAATCATGTCAAAGGCACACACTTCCAAGGGAGTCATTCCTGTCGACGCTGACCTTGGCCACCTGGCCGAGGTGCTGTGAGTCAGGCTTCCCCACTGGAAAGTCACCCTCTCTCTCCCTATCTCCAGGCCGTGTGCTCCGGAAGGGAGTCACCGTGCACAGCCCATGCTTAGGGCGGGGGGTCCACAGCACCTCCTCGAGGGGGCGTCTGCCCAAGGCATTTGGAATCTGGCATGGGGCATTTGTTTCTCCTCCCCCATGTATTTGTCTCTTCCACCATTTTTGTGTATTCTATGTGGACTCACGGGTGTTTATTTTATACTTTGGGCTTCAGTCCCACACGACTTTACTAAATGTTGTCCCCAGTGTTCCAGCGTTGGCCGTTGGGAGCTCCTTCGGTTGGCACCTGTGGCTCTGTGACCCACTCCATCAGTGAGCCTCCGTTTCCGTTCCTGTTTTTTTGAGCACTTCTTTATATTCTGGCACTTACAAGATGTTCCAGGCTCATCCTGTGTATTTCCTGCCCCAATCGTAGAATCAGCCATTTCTCCAAGGAGCCCAGGTTCCTGTTCCAGGAGAGGGTATTAGAAATCAAGGCCTGGGCGCTAGATGTGCTTGTTGCTGCTGGGTGTCCCTGCTTCTAGGCCCTCTCAGCTGACAGAGCAAGAAAGCATCGTGTGTACACTGACATGGGCATGTAATATATCCATAACCAATTCCATATATGGCCTCTGTGTGTGTGTGTGTGTGTGTATATGTGTGTGTGTGTGTGTATATATATATATATATATATAATTTTTTGAGACAGAGTCTCACTCTGTTGCCCAGGCTAGAGTGCAGTGGCACAATCTCGGCTCACTGCCACCTCTGCCTCCCGGGTTCAAGACATTCTTCTGCCTCAGCCTCCTGTGTAGCTGGATTACAGGCGCGTGCCACCACGCCACATTGTAGTTTTAGTAGAGATGGGGGTTTCACCATGTTGGTCAGGCTGGTCTCTAACTCTTGACGTTATGATCTGCCCACCTCGGCCTCCCAAAGTGCTGGGATTACAGGTGTGAGCCGCTGTGCCCTGCCTCCGTGTGTATATTAAGTCAGATGGGAGTTTATATTGGTCC
The DNA here is from genome assembly GCF_049350105.2 of Macaca mulatta. Classification (NCBI taxonomy): domain Eukaryota; kingdom Metazoa; phylum Chordata; class Mammalia; order Primates; family Cercopithecidae; genus Macaca; species Macaca mulatta. The sequence goes on from NC_133408.1 coordinate 4,841,063, forward strand.
CTTCAATTCTAATCCATTGCCACATACCACCCCAGCCTCCTCCTGCTCATCTGCTGCCTCCCACCGAGCGGTGAGGAAGCTGACCAAGCCACTTGCCCTGCGGTGCTGAATTGTTTGCCTCCAGCGTTCGTGTGCGCAGAAGTCTGGAGAGCCGGGGGTGGGCTCACAGGACCTAGCCACCTGGATGTGGCGGTGAGGGAGGGTGGGGGGAGGGGTCCATCAGATGTGACTGCTTCCAGCTGGGGAGTCCGGGTGGGACCCTCTTCCTGGCTCCAAGGCCGTGGCTGCAGAACAGTCCCTTCTCCCTGAGCCTCAGCTGTGTTTGAGGAGCTGAACTTCAGCCACGGAATTCACGGACGATTGAACTACTGCTCTGCACAATGTTCCATAAGGGACCCGGAGAGATGCTTATTTCCTCCTCTCAGCCCAGGCTGCACACAGCGGGTCGGCTTCAGGCTCAGATGATAGGAAGGATGTTTTCATGTGTGGGAGGCGAGGAGTGTGCCCAGCTCCACAAGCCGGCAAAGGCTGCGAGAAAACACATAAAGACACTGGAAGGGGCTGTCAGACCAGCCAGAGAGAATCTTCAACCCAGAGAGGGCGTGAAAGGAACAGAGACCCTCCATGTGCTGGAAGAGGAACACGCGTTAATTCTGAGTTAAGCTGTGAGCCTCTTCACGAGAAGCCCAAGGTTAAAATGGCACTTTAAGCACAATGTTGCCAGGCATCCTCGTCCTGCCTCTCACCCAAAGTGACTGTCTCTTTGAAAAGTCCCCAAGCCAGACCGAGGGAGCCTGGGCAGGGCCCCCAGAAGTCCAGCTGGTAACACTGGTAGCATTATTAAAGTATTGGGTGCCGAGTCTGCTCCTGGAACAGGGTCCCCTCTGGGGTGGTGCTGAGGTTCTTCCTGTTCGCTTTGTCCTCCTGCCATGGGGCTGGGCAGGTGAGCGTCGGGGCAGGCTGCCCTATTGGCTGGGGTGGTCCTGCACTGTCAGCGGCAGCTGTAACCAGGAGCCCCTCTGCCTGAGGCTTGAGAGTCAGCAGAGCTGACCTGAGTATTTTGGTCAAAAGTTGCCCAGCACGATCCATCAGGGAACGTGTGACGTTCTCGTGCTACGTGACCCTGAGCATCAGTTGTCTGTTGACACCCGAGCCGTCCTTTGCTGATTGCTGAAGGGTGAAGAAACCGTCCGCCTCCTGTGTTCCCTACACCTCTCCCATGCAGCCCAGGTGCTATGTCACCTCATGGTCACATGCCCCCTTCCCATCTCGGAGATGTCACTTCTTATCAGAATTCGCAAGTGAGATCAGAGCTCAGGGATGTGGTACTTCTGGGAAGGAGGTGTGGGTCACCAGAGGCAGCTTTCCTTATGTGTGTGCACGTATGTGTGTGTATGTGTGTGCATGTGTGTATATGTGTCTGTGTGTGTGCATGTGCGTGCGTGTGTGCATGTGTGTGTGCGTGCGTGTGAGCATGTGTGTATGTGTCTGCGTGTGTGTGCGTGTGTATGTGTAGGTGTGTGCGCGTGTGTGTGCATGTGTATGTGTCTGTGCGTGTGTATGTCTGTGTGTGCATGTGTGTATGTCTGTGCGTGTGTGCATGTGTGTGCGTATGTGCCTGTGTCTGTGTGCATGTATGTGCCTGCGTGTGTGCATGTGTGTGCGTGTGTGTATGTGTCCGTGTGTGTGTATATGTGTGCGTGTGTGTATGTGTCTGCGTGTGTGTGCGTGTGTATGTGTCTGTGTGCGTGTGTGTCCTGTGGAATCCCGTGCACGAGCTGGTTTAGCACCAGTGGGAACTGGACGCGAGTGTCTTATTCTGGCTGAAACCACATACAGCCTCTGAGGCTTACTCCGTGAAAATCTCAGAACTGTGGCTTAGGAAAATGCATAGTCCTTTCATACTTTAGAAATATTCCTTTGTCTTATTTTGCGACTCAGATTGATCCTTGTAAGAGATGCTGTGCTCAGGCACATGGACCTGATGTAATTATGTGCATGGGCTGCACGGTAAAAAATGATACCGACCCATGCTCACAACAAATGCCATTGTTTGTCCTGCTTGACAGGTTGGTTTAATACGCTGGCTTTGTGCTTTAGAAAAGACAATGATGTATGAAATGGCACAAAACTGAAAAGGTAAAACCCTCTTTGGAAAATCATGCAAGGCTTTTTCAGCTGAGTTATGATGTTTGCAGGCTGTAATTAATATATCACACAATAGTGCATTGCTACCGTGCTAGTGTCACAGAACATGAAGACAACCATTTGCTTCAGTGGAAAAGCTACTCACCATTGGGAATTTATCATTCTGTGGAGGAAATATCTAGTGATTTGACTCAATGTAAACCTTTCCACGGACTGATTTGATCATCTTCAGACAGAGCTTTAATAAATCACTGTTAAATCTACTTAGCTGCCTCACGGAGAAAGGAAAAGAACTGTCTTTAAATAAACAAAATGAAAACCAGGGAATATGCACTAAAGTTCTCTGTGTTCTAATCTCTGCTTTAACTGAGGGGCAAATAAGAAACACTACTGTGGCCTGCAAGGGTTGCCCTGCCTGCCCACCCCTGGGGGAAGATGTGAGGATGCTCCCCTCGGTCCCGCTGGCCAGGGAGCTGCTTTGCCCCGGGTGAGGAGGCGATCTGCGCAGACCTCAACAGGAGGCAAGGTTTTCTCAGTCTCGGCATTTGCAGCTCGGTGCCACTCCGTGTGTTTCTGCATGAGCCTCTGGGAGAAGAAGCCAGGGAGAAGTTAAAGAGGAGGTTAATGTTACAAGCCACAGGCATCTGATGGGAGGATGCTGGTGCTGAAAGAAATAGGAGAACTTATTAATTTATCTTAAATGGGCAGGTTAATGGATTGACGGATTCATGGATACATGGGTGATGGATGGGTGGATGGATGCTCAGATGGATGGACACCTGCATAGATGTGTGCATGAATGCTTAGATCTGTGCATATATGAATGTCTATATGTAGCTTGGGTGGATGCATGGGTGGGTGGACAAATAGATGGACAATGGATGGATGGAGAGATGGATGTGTGCATGAATGCTTAGATCTGTGTATATGTGGATGTATGTATTTGTGCTTAGGTGAATGCGTGGGTGGGTGAATGAATAGATGAACAACACACAGATGGAGAGAAAGATGATGAATGAATGTCTACATGAATACTTAGGTCTGTATATATGTATGCTTAGATCAGTATATATGTGTATTTGTATGCTTGGATAGATGCACACGTGGATGGATGTGTGCACGAATGATAAGTTCTGTGTATACATGTGTGTTTGGATGGATGCATGGGTGGGTGGATGAGTAGATGGACAATGGATGGATAGAAGGATGATGGATGGATGTGTGCATGAATGCTTAGATCTGTGTATATGTCTATGCTTGAATGGATGCATAGGTGGGTGGATGAAAAGATGGACAGTGGATGGATGGAGAGAGAAATCATGGGTGGATCAATGTGTGCATGAATGCTAAGATCTGTGTATACATGTGTGTTTGGATAGATGCATGGGTGGGTGGATGAATAGATGGACAATGGATGAATAGAAGGATGATGGATGGATGTGTGCATGAATGCTTAGATCTGTGTATATATGGATGTACATGTGTGTGCTTGGGTGGACGCATGGGTGGGTGGGTGAGTAGATGGACAGTGGATGGAGGAATAGAAGGATGAAGGATGGATATGCGCATGAGTGCTTAGACTTATGTATACATATATATGTGTATGCTTGGATAGATGCATGGAGGCATACAAGCATGGGTGAATGAATTAATACATGAAGATGCAGGTTTGGGTCAGGTAAATGTCAATACATTCAGTCACAGGAGTCAGCAGGCAGGCAGACACACACCTGTCGAGCACTTGTTTTATGACAGGCACCATTCCTGATGTTAGGAGCACAAGGCTCCTACCTGTATGAGGCTTCCCTGCTAGGGGATGGGAGTCTCTGCTGGTGGTAAAGGGTCAGGAAGGCCTCCAGGGAGACGGCTTCTGACCTGAGCCTGTATGAGAAGGCAGCAGCCTTGAACAGGTAAGCAGAGCGCCCCAGCAGAAGGCAGAACTGCGGTCGAAGCTGCCGGTACCGGGGTTAGACTTCAGGAAGGCCTGCGGGCTGCAGCACCGTGCACAGGGCCAGCCCCTCCAGGTTGGCTCTCCACTCCCCGACTTCACCAGTCCTGGGTTCACCAGTGTGGACACAACACAGGCCCCTGATCTCTGGCTTCTGGTTGGGTTCAGCTGATGGGGAGCCCTGGCCGGAGCTTGGAGAGTGGACGGAGAGGTCAGGCCCTCTGTCCCTGGGAAGTTCCTCTGGCTGGCTGAAGTTGCCTGTCCCTTGACTGCAGGTCACAGCTCTGCCTGGGGCAGCCTCCCACATGTGACAGCCTTCTTTCAGGTCCTGGAGGCCACTCCCGATGCCCCTTTCACCCAAGGTGGTAACAGTGCCACTGTGACTAGCCCCAGGTCACCACACCATCCCTTAGGCTTCCCTGGGGCCCTGCCCAGACCTTTATAATGGTCCTTTTCCAAATGCCCCTCCCCCCAGCAATGACCCTCATTCTAGATGTGTTTTCTGTTGGAAACTTCTAGGTAGTTGGCACAGGAGTGGCCCTCCAGGTGGAGTCAGGGATGGCAGACCCTCCAGGTGGAGTCAGGGATGAGGTTGGTCACGTATTGGAGGAGACGGAATAACCTCCTTGCCAGGGGGAAATGGGCCATGGGAACACAGGGGCACGGCGGCCTCTCCGTGACTCAGAGCATTGCTGGTGTCGGTGTGGAACGGCGTGCAGGTGCAAGGGATGCTGAGGTGCCAGGAGGGAAGCCGGAGTTGCTATGGCAATGGTCGTGATTGAAGAGAGTTTGGGTCTTCTGGCTTCTCCTTACCCAGATAGGAAAAGGAACATTTTCAATGGCCGGACCTGCAGATAAGAACCAGAGGGGCAGCTCTGACAGAGCCCGCATCACCTGCAGTCCCAGGGAAGGTGCCGCGAAGGCCAGCACCCGGCTCTGTTTGTTTGGGCTGACGGTGAACACTCCACACGTGGCCAGGTCTCAGGCTGCGTGACAGAGTCCCCAATGGGATGATGTCACCCCAGGGGACTTTTGGCATCATCTGGAGGTATTTCGGCTGTTGCAGCTGGAGGGATATGGCTGGTGTTTGGTGGGCAGAGATCGAGGATGGTGCTAAGCATCCTACAGTGCACAGGGCGGCCCCACAGCGAAGAACGACCCGGCCCAGTGGCCCTGGTGTGGGGCGGAGAACCTCGCTTGGAAAGAAGGGCACCGGTGGGTGAAGAGTGGGACCCTAAGATGTGGGGTGAAGGCGCTGGAGCATGTGTGCTGAAGATTTCCAACTCCCAAGTTCCAGAGCCTCCTTTGCACCCAAGGCAGCCTCGCTCCTTTGAGGACACCAGGCCTCCTCTACATGGAAGCTGTCAATGACTGGACAGGCCATGGCCTCACCAGCTCATGCCATCCCCATCATCATCTCCCTCTACCATTCCCAACCACCTTCCTCCCGCCAGGCCCACAGTGAGAGTGAGACCAGCGCCTCCCTTCTCAGACTATAACCTGTACCCCAGTCCCTACGTCCGCAGGGTGTTCTACTGAAATGCAGATTCCCATGAACTAGGCCTGGGCAGGGTGGGGCCTGAGGTCCTGCATTCTGACCAGCTCCCCAGGGCCGCTTGGGACCAGGTGTTGAGTAGCCGGGAGGAGTTAGGCTGCAACACAGCCCTGATGGACCCCGTGGGGCAGATGGCTTCCCATCCATGGAAAGTGTTCAAGGCCTTCTCACGTGTGTCGGCAGGAACCAGAGGAGCACATGTGCAAGCTCCATGGGGCCAATCCCAAGACATGGGGCAGCCACCGGGACGCAGGACGGGATGCCGGGGCTGGGCCTTAGCTCTCCGTGGAGCCCCCTGTGGAGCTGCATAAGCTATAGATGCCTCAGTCCCACCCCCAGCACTTGCGATTCCATTGTCTGGGGCAGGGCTTGGGCATCAGGATTCTTTTTTTTTTTGAGATGGAGTCTTGCTCTGTTGCCCAGGCTGGAGTGAATGGCCCCGCACGATCTTGGCTCACTGCTACCTCCACCTCCTGGGTTCAAGCTATCCTCCTGCCTCAGCCTCCCTAGTAGCTGGGACTACAGGTGCGTGCCACCACACCTGGCTAATTTTTGTATTTTTAGTAGAGGTGGGGTTTCACCATGTTGGCCAGGCTGGTCTTGAACTCCTGACCTCAGGTGATCCAGCCTCCCAAAGTGCTAGGATTACAGGCGTGAGCCCCCATGCCCAGGTGGGCTTTGGGATTGTTAAACATCCCTCAGGTGAATCTAATGAATAGCCAGGGTTGAGAACCAATGGTTAGGTGTGTTGACTGGGGCCTCTGGAGTGGCACCTGTGGTTAGGTGT